>NC_057812.1:338140435-338440435 GCF_018294505.1 Triticum aestivum | reverse complement strand
CAGAGGCTTGCGGCAGCAGAACTTCCGATCTAGGGTTCTTTTCGGAGGTTTGGGTATTAATAAGAATTTTTGGCGTCGGTCTCACATCGAGGAGGTGCTCGAGGGGCCCACAAGCCCGAAGCACCCTCCATGGGGGGTAGGGCGCTCCTAGAGGGCTTGTGGCCTCCTTGTCCACTTCTTGACCCGGATCTTGTGCTTCGAGGGTCTCTTTTGGTCCATTAAAATCACCGTAAATTTTCAGCCCATTCCAAGAACTTTTATTTCTGCAAAAAAATGACACCACGGTAGTTCTACTAAAAACAGTGTCAGTCCGGGTTAGTTCTAATCAAATCATACCAAAACCATATAAAACTATTGTAGACATGGCATGAATACTTCATAAATTATAAATACGTTGGAGATGTATCAACATCCCCAAGCTTAATTCCTGCTCGTCCTCGAGTAGGTAAATGAGAAAATAAATAATTTATGAAGTGTGAATGCTAGCATAGTGCATAAATTTGATCAATGATAGTTCCAAAGACTTTTTAGCATCATTATATATCATAAACAATAGCTCATCTCATAAAATTTATCATGATCAAGTAGCAAGCTATCCACGTGTTAAAGAATAGACCGTAAAGTTTCTTGAAAACTAACAAACTATGCTTTTAGTCACCAAACAATTGCAATTCTTCTTATTTTTAGGAAGGGTCTATGTAAGAGCTTTGATTTAGCAAAATTCCACATACTCAAGTATCATATAGTCTGCCATGATAGCTAACACTCAAAGCATATTTTTAGAACAAATAGCATCCGTCGAACACAGAGAAAGATAGGGGCTTAATGTTTTGCCTCCCAACTTATTTATCATATATATAATTGTCAACAATAATAATTCATGATCAAATATATCTAAATGGCCATATATTCTCAAATCTTTCCCCACCACATGATGTTTGCCAACTAAAGAATAATTGAGGTTGAACTAAGAAGGAATACTATTGACTCTTGCATAAAAGTAAATACATGAAAGTAAAAGATAGTCCTTCGCAGAGGAAAGCAGAGGTTGTCATGCACTTTTTATTTTTGGATGTGCATACCCTTATTAATACAAAGGAACGCCACATTGTATTTCCCTTTGTGATATCAACCTTTATTACGCAGTCCGTCACTTTTATTTGTTTACCATCACAAGTTCGTACAACGCTTATTTTCCCTTACAATAAAAGATCATACATATTTAGGAGCAATTTTTATTGCTTTTTGCACCGATCACAACTTACTTGAAGGATCTTATTAAATCCATAGGTAGATATGGTAGACACTCATGGCAAGAAATTGGGTTTAAGGGTTTTGGATGCACAAGTAGTATCTCTACATACTACAAATTTTTTGGCTAGCAAAAGATCCTAAGCAAGCACCACATGTTGGATGATCCATAACAATATAACTTCTATACAAATATACCCAAACATAACTCATTACGTTGTCTTCCTTGTCCAACTTTAGCTAATTTGCTCAAGTTTGAAAATAATTAATGGGGCTCACAATCATAGAAGATGTCCAAGATAGTATATTTATATGTGAAATCTCTCTTCCTTCAATATTCTTTCATGAATTGTTCAAGTGACCAATGCGGTGTTTGCTAACTTTCAATAAATTTTACTACCTATACTTCTTATATGTGAAATCACTACTCCCCATGGAATAAGAATATAAAACAAATATAATTTCAGATTTATGATATTCAATTCATTCAACCATTTACTCATAATATATAAGTGAAGCACGAGAGCAAATGAAAAAATACTCCAAAAAGGTATAAGTGAAGATCAATGAGAAGTCAAGTAGTTAAATAGCCATGTGAGGACTCTCTCTCATTCAAGATTTTAGATCTAGTGATTTTATTCAAAACAGCTAGTAAAATTAAAATACGCTCCAAGCAAAACACATATCATGTGACAAATAAAAATATAGCTCCGGGTAAGGTATATTGATAGTTTTTGAAGATGAAAGAGGGGATGCCTTCTGGGGCATCCCCAAGCTTAGGCGCTTGAGTCTTCCTTGAATATTACCTTGGGGTTCCTTGGGCTTCCCCAAGGTTAGGATCTTTCCACTCCTTGTTCTCCTCATATCGATATCTCACCCAAAACTTGAAAACTTCAATCACACAAAACTTAACGGAACTTCGTGAGATGGGTTAGTATGATAAAGACAAATCATTCACTTTGGTACTATCAAGATAAGATTCATAATTGTTCGAACACAATGCCTATTGTACCATATCATTTCTAAGATTTATATTGAGCAATATAAGAAATAGAAACTAGAAAATAAGCAAACTATGCATTGAAAATGGAATCTGTCAAAAACAGAACAGTCTGTGATGATCTAAACAATAACCCTACTTCTTTTACTTGAAAAATTCTGAACAATTAGGAAAACCTAGGAAATTTGTTTATCAATCTTTTTTAATAAATTCAGATCAAAAGCACACTTGTGTGATTTTTTAAAATTCCAGCAATGAGCGCATTTTTTTTGTTTTTCAACAAGATCAAATCAACTACCACCATGGATCATCCCAAAGGTATTACTTGGCACTTTATTCAAACAAAAGCTATAAAACATGATTACTATAGTATCATAGTCCTGAGAACACACAAAAACAGTAGGGGTAAATATTCCGTTGTCTCCCAACAAGCGCTTTTATTTAATGCATTTTTAGCTAGGTATGATATTTTAATGATAATCTCCCAAGCCCAATTTTGATGATAATTTTATTCACACTCTAAAATATATAAGTTAAGTTCATAGAGTAATCTACATTTAATATAGATTGACCAATATCAAAGATCAAAATATATAAGTGAAGCACATGAAGCATTCTATAAAGCCATAATCAAAAGATTTAAGTGAAGCACAAAGAGCATTCTATAAAGCCATACTCAAAAGATTTAACTAAAGCACATCAAGCATTCTATAAATCAATGAAGGGCTATCTCATACTATCCTGGTACATAAAGGAAAAGAGAAGAAAAATAAACACAAAAGACGCATATCATGTGAACAAAACAAAAAACGAGGTATACCGATAATTGTTGAAGAAGAAAGATGGGATGCCAACCGGGGCATCCCCAAGCGTAGATGCTTGAGTATCCTTCAAATATTTACTTGGGTTGCCTTGGGAATCCCCAAGCTTGAACTCTTGCCTCTCCTTATTCTTCTCATATCGATAACTCCTCGATCTTTGAACACTTCATCCACACAAAACTTAACAAAAAAACCTTGTGAGATCCATTAGTATAATATAGCAAATCACTACTTTTAGGTACTATTGTAAACTCATTCCAATTTTGTATTAGCATTATATCTACTGTATTCGAACTTCAGCATGGTTCATACCCCCCCCCCTGATACAACCCATAGATTCATTAAAATAAGCGAACAACACATAGAAAACAGAATCTGTCAACACATGGTATACTTATGAACCTCCAAAAAGTCCGAAAAATTAGGAAAAAATAAACAATTTGTATAGCAACACTATGTAAAAAATTTAGAAACTTTGATATTCCAATAAAAGTGTAAATTCACGCACTACAGCCAAAGTTTCTATTTTTGCACCAAACATAGCAAACAAGCAATCTAATCATCCTAAAGCCAAAACTTGGCACATGATTTTTATAGTACAATGGATATATACAAGTGGATAATTATTTTTGAGAAACTTCCATGAAAAAATCTACATTGTTTCCATGAGCATGGACACAAGTGTTCAAGGTCGACCCCCACTTCTCCAATGCATAACCTTCCAATCACTTCTCTTTAGAAACTTCCATGAAAAAATCTACATTGTTTCCATGAGTAATTTTTTTGTATGTTGCATTCTTTTAAAAAAAATGTTCGTTTCACCCACAACTAAAGAAACCAAAACAAAAGGTAAACAAAATCTACTTAATGAAGAAAGCAAACAAGCACACACGAGAATATCAACCCCACATTATTGCTCCCCGGCAACGGCCCCAGAAAAGAGCTTGATAATCCCCAAGTGCAAGGAATCATCGTAGCAATTTCCAAAGATGGAAGTGATAAGTCTGGAGTGTTGAACCCACAAGGAGATAAAGGTAAGATCAATATTCTCTCAAGTCCTATCTGCCACCGATACAACTCTACGTACACCTAGTGTTTACTTTCATCTAGAAACGAGAAATAAAACTATGTTGTGGGTATGAAGAGGATAGCTTTGCATGATATCGGAGAAATAAAATATATAAATAGGTGTTGTTATCATAAAGTTAGAATATATTACTATATACTATAAATAGCAAGTGTGGAATAATGATGGATCAGTGTGCGGAATTATCCTAGGCAATTGTTAACAAGATCGGTAATCATTATTGCAATTTTATATGAGTGAGAGGCATAAGCTAACATACTTTCTCTACTTGGATCATATGCACTTATGATTGGAACTCTAGCAAGCATCCGCAACTGCAAAAGATAATTAAGGTAGAACCCAACCATAGCATTAAAGTATCAAGTCCCCTTTATCCCATACGCAACAACCCCCTTACTCAGGTTTAAGCTTTTGTCACTCTAGAAACCCACTATAAGCGAATATGAACATATAGCAACACCCTACAGAGGGAATCCTTCACGTGTGCACGACACAGAAGGCACCATAGGGAAGCACCAAAATAAAACATACAACTTAAACCAGGTCATCAATCAACCCAAAAGACAAAAGAAATCTACTCAAAACATCATAGGATGGCAACACGTCATTGGATCATAATATGTGGCATAAAGCACCATGATCAAGTAGGGGATTACAGCAGGGTGCAGGAGAGTGCACCACTAAAAATAGATGAGGACGGTGATGAAGATGGTGATGTTGTTGAAGACGATCACCACGGCGATGGTTCCCCCAGCGGCACTCCGGTGCCACCGAGAGAGAGGGGGGAGAGTCTCCCCCTTGTTATTCCTCCTCCATAGCCCTCCCCCTAGATGGGGAGAGGTTCTCCCTCTGGTACTTGGCCTCCATGGTGATGATGGCCCCCTCCGGTGATGATGGTCCCTCCGGTAGGGTGCCGGAGAGGGCCTAGATAGATTTTTCATGGCTACATAGGCTTGCGGTAGCGGAACATCGGATCTAGGGTTCTTTTCAAAGGTTTGGGTATTTATAAGAATTTTTGGCGTCGGTCTCACGTCAAGGAGGTGCCCGAGGGGCTCACAAGCTCGGAACACCCTCCCTAGGGGGTAGGGCGCGCCTAGAGGGCTTGTGGGCTCCTCTTCCAGTTCCTGGCCCAGCTCTTGTGCTTCGGGGGTCTTTTTTGGTCCATAAAAAGTCACCGTAAATTTTCAGCCCATTCCGAGACCTTCCATTTCTGCACAAAAAACGACACCACGGTAGTTCTGCTGAAAACAACGTCAGTCCGGGTTAGTTCTAATCGAATCATACCAAAAACATATAATTTTTTTGTAAAAATGGCATGAATACTTCATAAATTATAGATAAGTTGGAGACATATTAGGCCGCATGCAAGCAAGTGCCTCCTTATTACGCGAAAAAATGATTGCTCCCCCTGACTGCTGGGATCTACCTGCTATATCTTCACACGAGAGGAAGCGCCTCCTTCTTATGCAAAAAAACTATTCCTCCTAATGACACCTAGGACCCACCAAATTTGGAGGCTGACTTGTGGGTCTACTAAGTTGACACATACGCAGAGCTTTCTCAACTTAGTCAACAAATGATTCTAGCCGCTATGCCCGTTGGATGTTAATCCAACAGCCGTGCTACTTCTTTAATCTCTGATCCTCTTGCTCCAGCCCCCCAAACCAGCGTCGGCGGGACCGCCTACTACTACGTCCCATGGCCAGTTGTGCTGCCATGTAGGCCTCACTACCCCGCGCTACTCCCACCACTGGCCAGGCCTTTCCTCTACTCACCCACACCTCCTCTGATTCTTCGGCGATGGTAGCCTCACACTGTAGCCGAAACAGTCAACCCTCATACTCCCCTCTGCATGGGCATCCACTGCCGTGTCTTCCCTAGCTCCGTGTTGTTCCCTTCCTAGGCCCCAATGTCATCCACCGCCTGGTGCTCTTGGCGCAGCATGATCAACATGGTCAACGAATGACATCCATCGGAAGAGGATTACACATGGTGTCTGCTCCACTAACAGCTGGGACCCAGCAGCTATATCTTGTCATGCAAGGAAGTGCTTCCTTATCCTCCCTAACAGCTGGGACCCACCCCGGTCTAAGCGTGCGCAGCGTTGTCTATTTGGTCGTGAATGTGTACATACATACTAGTCGATCGGCTCACGACAATGATGAACCGTGGCCGAGTAAGTAGCGACATGTGTTATAGTAGAGCCCCCGACATCGTAGTTCAAGGAGTCGCGTCTAAATCATGTACAACCACATGCAAATAAATACGGCCACGTACGTACATATGGGCGGGGTTTCGAACACGTACTCGCACATATTTACGGCCAGGGATCGTGTACATGGAGAGGCAACGGACGGCAGTAATGGCGTCCCATTAATCGGCAGCCAATGATAACCCACAAGTATAGGGGATTGTTTGTAGCCTTTTTTTAATAAATAAGACTGGCGAAACCAATAAGGAGATAAAGGTAGAACAAATATTCTCTTGAGTTCTATCGACCACCTATAAAACTCTATGCACACTTTAACTTTTTCTTTACCTAGAACAAGTATGAAACTATTTTGCAAGAATAAAACTATGAGTACTTTGCAAGATAATAAAATTTAGTTGTTTAGTAAATAGCTTTTTGTCATGCAAGAAGGTTATTTGACCCTAGGTGATCGATAACTAGACCGCTGATCATTATTGTAATTTTATATGAGCGAGAGGCATGAGCTAAAATACTTTCCGTACTTGGATCATATGCACTTATGATTGGAACTCTAACAAGCATCGGCAACAACTAAAGATCATTAAGTTAAAACCTAACCATAACATTAAGTATCAAGTCGTCTTTACTCCCATATGCAACAACCCCCTTACCCGGGCATAAGCTTCTATCACTCTAGGCACCCACCATAAGCGAGTCATGAAAGTATTGCAACATCCTACAGTGGGGATCATTCATGTTTGCACGACATGGAGGGCACCATAGGACATCATCAAAATAAAATATACAACTCAAACCAATCATGATCATCAATCAACCCAGAGGACAAAATAGATCTACTCAAACATCATAGGATAACCACATATCATTGGATAATAATATATCATGTTGAGCACCATGTTTAAGTTGACAATTGCATCGGAAATAGAGAGGTTACACCGCTGCATAGAGGGGGAGAAAGCTAGTGTTGATGGTAGCAAGGTTGTTGATGTCGATCGCTGCCACGATCCTTGCCCCGGCGGCACTCCGACGCTACCGGGAGAGAGGGAGAGATCCCCCTCCTTCTTCTTCTTCCTTTCCCTCCCCTAGATGGGAGTAGGGTTCCCCCTCTGGTCCAGGGCCTCCATGGCGGCGGAGGGGGGGACCCTTCGAGATTGGATTTCTCCCTCTGTTCCCTTTTATTTCGCATTTCTGTTTTCTGGCCCTTCACTGTTTCTTGAATTCCTGGAGATCCGTAAGTCCGATTAGGCTGATTTTTTTACACGAATTTTCCATCTTTCTTGTGAAGAAAGAAGGGCAACAACCGCCTTATGAGGTGGCCACTACCCACCACCACGCACCTGGGGGGCGTGCCCTGGTGTCTAGTGGAGGCTATGGGACTCTGTTTGCATTGATTCCACCTTCCAAAAATCACATAGGTTCCAAAATAATTCTCCATAAATTTTTATCGCGTTTGAACTTTGTTTGATATGGATATTCTGTGAAACAAAAAACAAGCAACAAATAGGAACTGTCACTGGGCACTGGATTAATATGTTAGTCCAATAAATCATATAAATTGTTGGCAAAAGTATGTAAAAGTTGTATAATATTCGCATGGAACAATCAAAAATATATATACGACGGAGACGTATCAGCAGCCCCAAACTTTATTTCTGCTTGTCCTGGACTAGGTAAATGATAAAAAAGATATTTTTATGTGGAATGCTACCTAGCATAATCTTGATCATATATCTAATCATGGCATGAATATATACTTCTATATCTATCTATATCTATACCTATATCTATCTATATCTATACTTCTATCTATATCTATATCTATAATCTATCTATATCTATAATCTATATCTATATCTATATCTATAATCTATATCTATATCTATAATCTATATCTATAATTCTATTAATTATAGACTCCCAAAAAATTACCACGTTAATTAGAATTTACGAGCCGTTTATCTGGTGGGGTTGAGTTATAACGCTGCAGATCTTCCGATATATTTTTTACTAATTAGATTTAGAGATTCCTTACTATCCTCCACATCAAACTGTCTCTCCTTTTTAATTATCGAAATATGTATCTGGCACACGGAAGATTTTCTGCAAAACTACCTACCGCATCCAGCGCCGTACGATTTGCATCAAGCGATCAACGCTTTTTTTCCGCAAACGCCCGCGCGTGGGCTGCGCGCTGCTCCTTCCCCTTCCGCACAAGACGCGCGTGGACTTTTCTGCTGCTGCTCCATGTGCAGCTCCTCCCGTGCATGGGCTCCATGCGCTTGGCTTTTTTTTTTAGGGTGCTCCATGCGCTTGCTGCTATTTGTTGTTCCTGCCATTGTTCCATATGCGATCTGCTGCTGTTTACTAGCTAGGTTAGGCTAGCTAGGCTAGCTGTTGTCTGCTAATTAGGCTAGTTACTAGCTAGCAGCGAGTGCTGCTGCTATTCCATGCTAGTAGCCGATGCATTCTACTAGCTTCTATGCACTTTTCTTCCATTTTTTGTGGTAAACTAAAAGAAAAAAAGCTACAAAAAGAATGATGTTTCTGTCAGATACACATCTCTCTCGCAGTAAACTGTCTTTCGACGATGTTTTCTACTTTGATCCTGACAACTTCGATACCACCAAGGTATTAATTTTGACCCAGAAAAAAGGTTGTTTGATCTAGAGAAAAAAGTTTTTGAAACATACTTCGATAAATTTTGTGTAAACAACATGGTATTTTAAGCACCGCGGACCTGATGACTTACCTACAAACACACATATTAAGTTTCTCAAAAAGATACCCCGATAACTTTATGTGAAAATAACAAGGTGATATACAAAACGCATATCCGATAATTTACATACAAACATTGCGGTAAGATTTACCGGGGGAGGGGGGCTGTTCAAACATACCCCCGATAATTCTGTTTAAATAACATGGCAATAAGCACCATACAAACATCATGGCAACTTTTGCACCGGAAACAAAAGTTATTGAAAATATATCATCGATATATTATGTGAAAATAGCACGGTAATATATGAACCATATACCCGATAACTTCTGTACAAACACCATGGTAACTTTAACTAAGGGGGCAATTTTTTGAAAAACATACCCCCTCGGTCATGGTAATATATGTATCACATACCAGATAATTTACCACGCGGTAACTTTTCACTAAGGGGAGAAAGTTGTTGAAGAACATACCCCGGTAACTTATGTGAAAATAACACGGTAATATGTGAACCGCATACCCGATAATTTATGTACAAACGCCGCGATAACTTTCACCAAAGAGGGGACAAAGTCATTGAAAAGTATACCCTCGATAACTTATGTGAAAATAGCACAGTAATATATGAATCACATACTCGATAACTTACGTACAAACACCGCGGTAACTTTGACAAGGCAGAAAAATATATTGAAAACTATACCACCGGTAACTTATGTGAAACGAATAATGTATGGGCACACCAAATGGTTTTTGCAAAATGACCAAACGCACTAGCTGTTGGCTGATTGACGATCGTACATACAACAATCCCCGTTGCTAATTTCGACGGCTCGCCCTCACGAATCCATAAATACGGCAAAAAATGAGCAAAACAGGAGTCAAACCTCGCACTCACGGGTTGTGGGCTAACTGAGACAACCATCTAGGCATGCACTATGTTGTGATTGGGTATTGTTTTATGTAGTTTTTGTAAGTAAGGACCGAGAGCCTGAGATGGTAATATACGCACCATGGTAACTTTGACTAAGGAATAAAAGTTGTTGAAATACCCCCAATAACTTCTGTGTCAATAGTATGGTAATATACGCGTCACACACATGATAACTTAGGTACAAAACACGTGGTAACATTTGACCCTGGGGAAAAAATGTGGAAAATATTCATCGGTTATTCTTGTGTAGATGACATGATAATATATGCACCGGAGACCTGATAATTTACATGTGGTAACTTTTTAACATAGAAAAAAATTGTTGGAAGCAAACCCTTGAACAACTACTGTGTAAATGTCATGATAATAATATGCACCAGCGGTGAAGTAGTATAATTCTTTAGAATGTGAACAGAAACTATGTGTTGGCTAGTTGGTTATTGGGCTTTGTGTAAGCCCGGCGGCATCAAACAAGGAGGGCTTGAGTACGGACCTAATCAGCATCCTTTTCCCTCAATTTTTTACCCTACTTTTGTTTCTGAAAAAAAGGTAAGAAAAAACTAACTGGGAAAAACATGGGGAAGCGGGAGGCTAATGGGACGAGAGAGAAAAAATTGGGAACGCGAAAAAAACGGTGGAAAAAAATACTGGCTGAGAGAACGTGCGAGGGCAACGAGGACGAGAGAAAATTTTGAATCGAACGCACTCGGGCCTCCTTAGACGGATCGAGCGAGCTGGGCCTCGCTGGCAGGATCGGTTGGTATTTTTACAATCTGTCACACAGTTGACAAATATCACAGTCCTTTAATTATATCTCTCTCCTTTTTCCTAAAACAAAACAAAAGCAATCTCCTATCACACGGCATCCTCCCATCAGTTCGTGCTATGGCGGTGCAAGGTGGATATGCAAACCTGGGTCTACATCATGTGACAAGGAGATGCACCAACCTGATCGTGGCTACTGGAGTTCTCTCTCCTCTCTCTCCTTGGCGGCATGCGTGAGATCCAATACACTGCGTCAACGCCTTTGGTTAACACGATGCCCTGATGGACGGGAGTAGCAGCGAATTTGGTCCATGGCCATCCATCCCCAACCAGCAGAAGGCAAAGTTTGTGGCCCATCCCCATGCACGATACAAACATGGATTGGAGCCGTTTAGGCATGCAGCTAGCTAGCCCACGTGGTGTGTGGTGCTTGCTAGATGCTTCCCTTGCACTTTGGGCCAATACTGAATCAGAGACGATGCTACATGATCTCAGGTAAGAACACTGGTACAGTTTGACTCGACTAATGCGGTTAGTTTTTGTTTGATTTGTAGCTGCTGCTGCCATAGATCGCTGATAGCCTGACTGCTTATTTGTCTGTAGTAATTTAGACAACTGTGACAGCCTGACCCCTTATTTGTCTATAGTAATTTAGGAAACTGTGTTTGTCTGAAGGATGAGTCTAGCATAGTCTGGCACAATGTGACGAATATTTACATATAGATCTCGGGAGATTCAGCATGATTGAAATCCAGTTTCTTGGTCTTCCTTGGCAATAAATTAGCGAGAACTTGCAGGAAAGGGTAATGACCATCCAGGGAGCATCGATGAAGGTTATTGCAGGTTATATCGACACACACGAGCGACAAGTCTGATAGGATAAAACTGTATGATTTGGAGCGGAGGAGGCTGAAGACGAGGATAGCTACTGGCTTCATATGAAGTTTAGATGTAATTTGTAGGGCCGGGCGAGTATGATCAGGAGCCATTGGATT
Source organism: Triticum aestivum (assembly GCF_018294505.1). NCBI lineage: Eukaryota > Viridiplantae > Streptophyta > Magnoliopsida > Poales > Poaceae > Triticum > Triticum aestivum. The sequence goes on along the minus strand of NC_057812.1, from coordinate 338,428,648 downwards.
GGCTAATCCGTCTTATCAAACGGGCTATCTTCATTTTTCTGATTTAGCATATGCATGTTTACTTAAACAATTCTTTCTATCATCCATCTCATGCATAAAATATGAATGCGTCCACAGTTTCGCAGCTAATCACGGATCTACTGATCTATGTTTGCTCACACAGAAACAAAATTGTTAAATGACTAGACTGGATGGGTTGTGTGCCACAGATTGTCGGCGGTGCAAGTGCTAACATCAACAGTTCTGCTGCTTCTCATAGCATGTGTATGGCGAATACTAAAATACAGCAACGCCCCTCAGAGCAGGTAGGAACATGCAACAACGCCTCTCAGTGTAGGTACAAATAACATGCGTGCGAAACTATTTTCACATATAATCTTTATATCTCACGAAGATTTTTGTTATGTGCTTCGTGTAGCATGAATGCAAGTCTTCTTCTAATATTTGCATCTCTGGTCTCATCATTAGTTTTTCTTAATCAGGAGTAGCATGCGTGCACTAAAGATAGATTAGTATAACATATTAAGGAAACAGGAACATGTATGTATGTGCAGTTCAATTACAGTGCATGCTTACCCATATATATCACGACAAGAGGTGGTCGACTTGGGGAATGTCTTAACGTCTAATGGAGTAGTACGTATTGAACACTTGGACTAGCTTCTTTAATATGTATAGTATCATCTTACCTTTAACCAAGTAAATAATCCATGGAACATCTCTTAGCCTCTTCTACATATAGAAGTCAAGAATCGATGTAAACTTATTTAACAGTATAAGTTGCAAGGTGTGAACGTGATATTTATAGTCCAGTGTGTAAATACGGTCCATGTGTACATATGAGTCTTTTGTTTTTATTCTGCTGGTTTTCTTTGGGTGTCAACTAATTTGTTGTTGGATGGTTGATTATAATGGGTGAATCCTACTCAAACATGTTAATTTATTTATGTGGTATTATTTAGTAGTAATAGTATTTACCACTTATTAATAATCTTACCAACTCATGATGTTATATAGTTCTTCATTATGACCATCCACGTAGAAATAAAGTGAGTTTGATATATTTTATTTCATAGTTTTCCTTTATTTGGTCTCAGCATCATCTTATACTGGAAATCATTTTAGTCTTGACATGCGAAATACAAGATGCCACAAAGCTCATTTTAGTTTACACAAAAAATTTCTCTAGCTTGCACTGATAACCTCTCGCCAAAGAAGTGCTAGCAACAACGACTCTGTTTAGTCCGGTGATGGCATGTTTGCGTCCATAGATATGGTTGACATTCAACTCACATAATCGCTCCTCCTCATTATGTAGATGTACCAATGTGTCTCTATAACTGCCTATAGATGAAGTTTCGGAGCAACGAATTTCATGCAGGCCGCATGGCTATTTACATTTTCTTTAGTATACGGATGTATTTGATGATTTGTTTTTCAAATATGCATGGTAGGATTATCCATCATATCTTTCACTTTATGTCCATTATATGACACTTGATGTGGTTGAAATTAATGGTTTTAAAAGCATGATTTTGTTTACCTTGGGACATGCCTTGCTTTCTAATTTTGTGCGTCATATTTCATATGAATATTTGTTGCCAAATAGTATATCTTAACTTAAAGTGGAAGGGACAATAAAACAATATAGATGAAAGAGTACAAATCCGCATATACATTAGCACAACTTCCAATTTTATATCTGAGTCCTTGGCCAGTTCACTACTTTTCTTTCAACACAATGAGTGATATTGGCTGAATTGTTGTTATGCCTGCAAAATGTGTTGTAAATTCATAAGCAGCACATTCAATTGAATACGTCTGAGATTAAGATTCATATTGTGTTTGGTTGTAGGTTTATCAGCAGCAGTAGTGTGAAAACAACTCCATTTTAGATGTCTTTGCCATTCTAATGATTTAGTTGACAATATTATGGAGGATAGTCATTTATCATATGGTCTCTGATTTTGGAAAAAAAATTGGCATTCTTAATGAGATAAACATTTCTCCAGCCAAACAAAAAAACAACCTAAGCCTAGATGCCAAGGTCATGCATGATTTGACACAAATCACAAGTAAAGCACATGTATTTTGAGTTGAACTAATACCATCAATTGCACATAAATTTGGGCACACAAAACTTTCTGTCCCATAAATCACTTGAATTCATACAAGTATATATGGTGTGTTCTAAACCAAATTCTTAATAATTCTTAACATTTTCACATATTTTGAGAACAACACAAATCCCTCACATGCATATTTGGAACATTCCTACGCTAATGTTATTCAAATTTATTGTCGGCGTTCTGGGAACGGGGGTCCCCAGACTTGCCTGCCTGCGTCCCACGGCGTGGCTCTGCTAGCAGGCCTGTCTGGCCCACCTTCATCAACAAGGCACTTAAGACCTTCACGAGGGGCCAAGCCTCGTGAGGCGGACGACACAGGACCTCCTCAAGAGTGGCCTCACCAGGCTGGCTCGGGAGGGGCGGAGAGTTCAAGGCCAGGCAAACCTCGCGAGGTTCTCGTGACGTGAGTCGTGACGATCGAGACCAGGCGGGCGCCAGCGTGCGCAACATCCTTGTTTCCTCTTTGGTGCTAAGGGGCAAGGGCAGGCGCGGAGTACCGAGGCATCAATCAGAGATTTCCATATTGGTGCAACGAGACCAAGACTAGAAGGATGGCAAGACGGAGGTCACCGTGGAGCCCAAGACGGCGTCACCACCAGAGCCCTTGGCAGGCGAAGACCACTTTTTGTCAGGATAGCTTGTACTACCTGTCCCCTTTCAAATTGGTCGTTGTTGGCTCCCTTCCCGCTTAATATTTGGGGAGAGGACCAGGCCTCTATAAATAGGACTAGCCACCACCATAACTAGGGGAGGAAGGGGGGATTGGAGCCACCGCATCCTTAGCCACCAAGAACAAGAACACCTCAACCTCAGGAGGTCGTTCTTTCCCTTGTACTGTTCATCCTCAGCCCAAGAGGCAATCCACCACCACCACACTGGAGTAGGGTATTACACCACAAAGGTGGCCTGAACCAGTATAAATCTTGTGTCCCTTGTGTTGCGAGTTCGTCGGGTTAGTTCGTAAGATGTTAGCTGAGCAACGACAATGATCGGTAGGGGGGAAATCTCCGCGCGCACCCCAGTGTTCGAACCTTAAGGGTTTTGCCGGAACCCTTGATCCGACATTTGGCGCGCCAGGTAGGGGTGCGCCGGAGCCTCTTCCCCACCAGTCCATCCGCCGACGCTCCACGGTTCCGATGTCCGGCGACCCGAGGGCTGACGACGACCGCTGGGCAGCCTGGCCCGCCCGGGCGGCGTCGGCTGCCTAGGAAAACCTCAACCTCGCGTGTCAGGTGGCGCGCGCACAGCCAAACACCACAGGGTGTGGGCGGCGCGGTCACTCACCCTCTGCTCTTACTCCCCGACAGACGTGAGCCGCTACAAGGGCCGCAAGCCACGCCGCGGCGACGACGCCGCACACGAGGAGGGAGCAGGCGAACATGCGGGCTGCGCTCATAGTGGCACAGGAGTTGCTGCGGTGCCGACTGATGGAGAGCGGCCGGGATGCACTGCTGGAACGCGTCGCCGAGCTACTGGACGCGGCGGCCACGGGAGCACCGCCCTTCTGCTACCAGCTCACACCCCAGGCAGCGGCGGGATCCCACAGCGGGCCTCGTCGCGCCCACGTACCCCCAAGTGCGCATGGGGGCTTCGTCGACAATAGCACGATCAGCGGCAGAGGGCGCCCCCTCGGACCCGCGCCACCTCAGATGGGTGAGGGCACGAGCGTCATAGCACATTGCCCCATCGAAGCACCGCCCCGCCATCCTCAGGACAGCGCGACGGGCCGAGCGACGTGGAGCGTGGGGCACTTCGGCAAGGTCTTCGGGGCAGCGGCCTCAGAGGCCTACTTGCCCCGCATGATGGACCAGGAGTACACGCCGGAGGACGACCCCAGCTCGTTCCTCGGGCTAGGATGGGAAGATGAGGCATTAGGAGCTAAAGCCTTCCAGGAGCCGCCAGAGAGCCCCACCGGCCGCGCCGTTGACAACAGATACAAGGTACCACTAATCCCTCATGGACAAGCTTATGCTAACCATGACTCACAGATGAACCAGGTCACGGCGCCAGGCGATGGTTCTGGCACGGCGATGCCCGCCCCATCAGGAGAGACTCACTGGGGCTGCATGGGAGGGGCCAGGAGCAAGGCCCCTCCCCGCGTCGCATGGAGCAAGGCAATGCCTGGAGGTAGGCCCGCTGCCGGGGTGGCTCCGACGACCTTTCCCCCGGTAGAGGACTCGTGGTCGCCGAGGGCGCCGTTGGCGTCCCCTCTGCCCTCTTTGGGTCGTCCTGGTTTCCGGTCGTCCCAGCGGTGGTAGGGGGTGGTGCAAGGCGGGGCCCTCATCAGGCGATATGAAGTAAGGCTCACGCCTGTAAAGATCACCGCCCGTGACACTCTCACGTAATAATGAGTGGGGTCGTACACGCCCCAGAGCCTCAGGAGAGCCGCCCTCGGGCCTCGGGGGCTCCCTCCCATGCCCAGTGGCAGCACTTAGCTCCGCGCTGGTGAGAAGACGTCGAAGACTAGACTAGGTGTCAGACGCGGCCATTTGGTTTGGATCTCTTTTGTGTAACCCTGCCTTCTGGATTTGGATTTAAGTTGAAGTTGAACTTTCATTTGATGCGCGCGGGGGGGATGCCTTTTCTCATTCGAGCTATTTCTCGTAGTCTGATTCTTGCCTTATTTCGGAGTTCACGCCTATCACTCCCCCCTCGCGGGCCCCTCGCGAGCGGGGCTGGGCATGAAGCACACGAGCCACGCACGTGTCCCGGCGCGGCTGGCGCTCGCTTATCACGTGGCCCCCTCAGGTGTGTCGACGAATTCCTCAGGAGCTTCTCAGAAACCCACAATCTCTTGAGCCAGTTTTGGGCTCGTCCAGGCTAAGGTAAACCGCAATAGCAACCTCGCTCCAGCGTACATGAGCTCGTGAAGACGCATACCCAATTTGACACAGAAGGATAAAAAGCTGCGATTTGTTTACATGAGGGGCTCCCCCTCTCAAAGTGCTCTTACAATCTTCCAGGGCCAGGCCCAAGTTTTTACAGGGTAAACAGCAGGGAAGCATGACATCAGCCGGATATGTCGCTCACCGCGTCCCCCAGGTCATCTTCAGATGCACCGGTGGCATTGCTGTCACCATCGTTGGCGTCACCTCCACCTTCACCGGCGCCGGCATCGCCGCCGTCAACCACATCACCTTCGTCCGCCACGACTACTACCCCGTCGTCGTCAGAAGCGAAGGCCCTGACCAGCGCATCCACTTTGTCTTCAACCCATCGCGCCAGGTCGCCCCGGATGGCTTCCGGCACGGGAGTAATGGCGGCGTCAAAATCGAAGTTGGGATCAGCGTTCTGGAGGTGGCTGAAGACATAGGAGAACGCGCGCCCGAGCAGGCTGCGACTCCTCTCTTCAAAAAGTTGGCGAGCCCTCTTGTAACGGTACTACAGGCGCGTCACCACGTCGGTGAAGAAGAGGAGGTGGCTGGCGTAGTCGTTCTCAGGAGGATGAGGAGCATTCTCATCGCAGATATGGCCTAGGGCGGTGTTGGCCCTATTCCCGAGGTCCTCGAGCATGGGGGCGTGCACATGCTCCAACGTCCGCCATTGAAGCACTTCGTCCATGTTCTGCCGCGCGACGGACTCGGCGTCGGCGACCCGCTGCCGAAGAGAGAGCAGCTTGGCGCGGGCGGAAGCTAGCTCAGCCTGCGCCGAGGCCAGGGCGGTTGCGGCGGCCTCCTCGCGCTGCTCCACCTTGACCAACCTAGACTTGAGGGCAGCAGAACTACCAGCAGCCCCGACTTCCACGAGCTTCAGCTTTAGGTCATGCCTGCTCTCGAGATCCACGCGAGCCTCGGCCACCCGGCGGTCGATCTCCTCCTGGGTCCTGACCTCGCGCGCGCCATCGTCATCCTCGGCCTGAGCAACCTGGCGCCCCTCATCTCCAGCCATTCAAGTTCAAGGCTGCGCTCCACAGCTTCTAGCGCCAACACCTCATCGCGCTTCCGGATCTCTTCCTCCTCGGCAGGCGTCCCCCTCAACGATGCAAGGGCAGCCCTGCGCGCCTCCACCTGCTGATCCAAGACAGCGCTCCAGGCTTGGAGCTCCAACGCGTGTTTGTCCGCGGCCTCACGACGACGGTCAGCTTCCCGAGCCTCTTCCAGAGCTCGGGAGCGGGCCTCACGGGAGGCTGTGAGGGAAGCCTCAACCTTCACATTATCCAGCTCGCGCTGGTGGCGCCCGAGGTTGATGGCCACGTTCAGCTTGTGCCACTCCTCTGCCAACCGAAGACCCTCAGCCTCAAGGCGCGCGTCGAAACCCACAAGTTCTTCACCGAGTCGGTTCATCGCGCCCATCGCCTCCTGGAAGAGCTCATGACGAACAACGCTCCGGCCGTGCTCGAACTCAAGCGCACAACCCATCTCGTCCTCCGCCACGGGGGCTGTGGGCAACGCCTGTAGTAGGGGGCTGGCGCTGCCCCATGTGCCAGGTGGGCCTCACGAGGGGCCCGAACTAAACGGGGCCCGCAGCTTGAAGAAGACCCCAGGATCGAAGCCAACCAGCCACCGCCCGCGACTACGGGAGGAGCCCTTGGCACGCTTGTTGTGCTCCGAGCAAGACCGCGAAGAAAAGACGGCGAAGGCGCAAGCTCAAGACACCTTGATGACGGGCCAACTCTCATGGTTGACCCCACGCCGTGGGCAGCGCATGAGCCTGCCGTGCTCGAGTTTGGCGGGTGAAACAGGCGAGAGGGAGCTGCTTCTTAGGAGATTTCGTGGCCTTGGCACAAGGGGTCCTGAGGAGATAGTCGTCAGGAAGGAAAGCAACACGCGGAAGATCACCAAGATGAGGTACTTACTCGTCAACGACGATATACTTCCTCCATTTTAACGGCCCGAAGGTGCTGCTGCCGCAGCTTGGGGACCCCTTCCTCGTGCGGAGTTCTTCGAAGTCCACACAAAGCCGTCCGAAGCACTCAACATGGCGGCCGACACGAGGCGCGGCTGGAGAAGTGCTCAGAGGGGCAGCCTCAAAGCGCCAAGCTAAGGGGAGCTATCCGGCTCTGCCTCATAGCGACTTGCCGAAGCCTCAGGAGCCCCGGCCACGGGAGACGGGGGCTGCTTCACCCCTTCAACCGCCGCCCCAGGGCAAGAGTCACGATTCCCCGAGGTCGACGCCTCGGGAGTCCTGGGCGGCATCACCATCTCGGCACCTTCACTATCGGCCACCAGCGGTGCACGCCCCCCCTGCACCAAAACTTGGGCGAGCTCGACGCCAGCGTCAAGGAGAGGGACCACGACGATGGGGTTCTCACGGGGCCCCACGAGGCCAACTGGGCGCGGCCCCCAATCATCGAAAGAGGGCATCTGCTCCGCGAATATCATCTTATTCGAGCAGCGGTACAAAAGGCAACTCTTCCTCGGCAAGTCGTCTGGCAACGGGACGCCCGTCGGGACCTCAAGCACCATTCGCCGCGCCTCAAGGGGGAGCTTAGACTCCTGAAGTCTCATGTGGTCCTGGCTACTGAGCAAGGCCCACATCGGCCGGCAGTGGCGCTGAAGCAGAGCGATTCGGCGCCGGATGAACTCCCTCACCACCATAGGCGCAGTCATGCCAGGGTCTTTGAGCCACCTCAACCTGAGCCAGACGGGGACAAGGCACAGATCGGTGAGCCCCCGGTGGCACCAAGCGGAGTTAGCAATGGCAGGCCCTGACGGAGAGGAGAGCAGGGGGCTGAGCACTCCGGCATCAACAAACACCCACCATGTCCGAATCCCGCTCGTGGATGGTGGAAGCTCGAAGTCAATCCCGTCGCCGGTCGTCGCCACCACAGCTTGAAAGCTCAGGCATCTGGAGCTCTGCCGAGGATCAAACAGGTGCAGCGAGAAGAAGTGGCGGAGAAGATCCACGGAAGGAGCAATGCCTACCATGGCCTCACAAACAAAGGCGAAGACGACAAGAAGGGTCACAAATTGGGGATCAAGGTGCAGCATGTGGATCTGATAATGGGAAAGCACTGCATTGAGGAAGGCGGAGAAAGGAGGGACCAAGCCAGCCCAAAGGGCGTCGATGAAGAAGGGGACCTCGGTGGCCGTCCGATCAATGTGAGCGCGAGATGCAGGCCAAGCCACCGTCTTCCCCCACTCATTGAAGCTAGATGCGAGCATGGGGTGCACCTTGCCCATGGCCTCATCGTTGAGCACCAGCGATCGGCCAACTGCGGGCTCGGCGGCCGGGGGCGCACTAGCCAAAGACAGAGGCTTCTTCCCCTTATTCGCCTGCGTCGGCGCCATGGCGATGGGGCGAGCAGAGCTAAGGTCATATTGGAAAGAGGAGCAGAGTCCGGGGGGAAGCAGAGGAATTGGAGGAGAATGGCGCAAGCGAGGGAAGAATAACCGTGTAGACCGCGGTGGCCGCCTAGCCAGGCGAGTATCAAGGCAACATGAGGAAGCGGAGACACCCACATCCAATTAACCGCCACACATCGACCAAGGCCGCAGGCTATTGGGGCCCACGGCGCTCCGCACTTGACCTTTGGCTTCGCCTCAAAGCCAAACCCGAGCGAGCCTTGGGCCCGGGGCCTACTGTCGGCGTTCTGGGAATGGGGGTCCCCAGACCTGCCAGCCTGCGGCCCATGGCGTGGCTCTGCTAGCAGGCATGTACGACCCATCTTCATCAACAAGGCACTAAAGAACCTCGCGAGGTGCCAACCCTCGCGACGCAGACGACATAGGACCTCCTCAGGAACGGCCTCACCAGGTTGGCTCATGAGGGGCGGAGAGTTCAAGGCCAGGCAAACCTCGCGAGGTTCTCGTGACGTGAGCCGTGACGATCGTGACCACGTGGGCGCTAGGCGGGCGCCAGTGCGTGCAGCGTCCTTGTTTCCTCTTTGGTGCTAAGGGGGCAAGCGCACTTGCGGAGTACCGAGTCATCAAGAAAAGGTTTCCAGATTGGTGCAACAAGACCAAGACCAGAAGGACGGCAAGACAGAGGTCACCGTGGAGCCCAAGACGACGTCACCACCAGAGCCTTTGGCAGGCGAAGACCACTTTTTGTTAGGATAGCTTGTACTAGCTGTCCCCTTTCAAATTGGCCGTTGTTGGCTCCCTTCCCGCTCAATATTTGAAGTGAGGACCAGGGCCTCTATAAATAGGACTAGCCACCACCCTTGCTAGGGGAGGAAGGGGGGATTGGAGCCACCGCATCCTTGGCCACCAAGCACAAGAACACCTCAACCTCAGGAGGCTGTTCTTCCCCTTGTATTGTTCATTCTCTGCGCAAGAGGCAATCCACCACCACCACACTGGAGTAGGGTATTACACCACAACGGTGACCCGAACCAGTATAAATCTTGTGTCCCTTGTGTTGCGAGTTCGTCGGGTTAGTTCGCAAGACCTTAGCTAAGTTAGGACATGGATCGGTAGGGGGAAGATCTTCGCGCGCACCCCAGTGTTCGAACCTTAAGGGTTTTGCCGGAACCCGTGATCCGACATTTATCATGGACATATTTGTTCCTTTCTCACTTCTCTGTTACTAAATTATAATTCATACTGGTATATTTCCCTACCAATGGGAATTTATCTATATGTATAGCTAACATTAATATTGTAGTATGAAATTCAATAATTTTGAGATGCTCATGTCATTTCACCCAATAGATACATTCATAGGAATTATCTTCCCGGTTATTAAATTTCACGAATAATAATTATTTGAAAACTGATATAGAATAGAAGAGCTCACAAACCTATCATTGACGGAACATGGTACTCCTTGCTTGAAAACATTGCATTTTAGGCCAATTCATGTCTGTTAGACACTAATCTAGAACAATAAGGAACAAATAATTTTACTTTTCCCCATATATATATATATGATTAAATACACAAGGCCGTGCTCATGCATGGGTTGACGACTAGTAGTCTATAATTTGACATAAAGACATCAATACTCAGGCATCCCAACAAATAATCATGTCTTTCAAAATATCAATGCTAATGAATCCTATCCCTACAAAATCATGTAGTCTTGTCATGGTCCATCTTCTTAACATAAAGTATTTATCATGCACAAGCCCGATGACAAGCCAACCAATTGGTTCATACTTTTAAACATGCTTCAGCTTTTTCAACCCCCACGCAATACATGAGCGCAAGCCATGGACATAGCACTATGGGTTGAATGGAGTATGATGATAGGGGTAAACATAGAGAAGACAAAAAAGTCTCACATCAACGCGGCTAATCAACTGACTAGGGAGATGCCCATCAATTGATATCAATGGGAGGAGTAGGGATTGCCATGCAACGGATGCACTAAGAGCTATAAGTGTATGAAATCTCAACATGAAACTAAGTGGGTGTGCATCCAACTTGCTTGCTCATAAAGACCTCAGGCATTTGAGGAAGCCCATCATCGTAATATACAAGCCAAGTTCTATAATGAAAATTTCCCACTAGTATATGAAAGTGCCTACATAGGAGACTCTCTACATGAAAAACATGCTACCACTCTAAAGCACATGTGTGGTATAACATTGCCCCTTCTCTCTTTTTCTCTCTTTTCTTTCTTTCTTTTTTTTCTTGGGCTCTTTTTGGCCTCACTTTTTTTTTTCATATTTGTCCAAAGTCTCATTCGGACTTGTGGGGGAATCATAGTCTCCATCATCCTTTCCTCACCGGGACATGCTCTAATAATGAAAAATGATGATCATCACACTTCTATTTACTTACAACTCAATATTCCAACTCGATACCTAGAACAAAGTATGACTCTATATGAATGCCTCTAGGAGTGTACCAGGATGTGCAATGATCTAGCGTAGCAAGGATATCAAAAAACGGACAAGCCATGAAAATATCATGCTAGCTCTCTTACGATCATGCAAAGCAATATGACAATGAATGCTCAAGTCATGTATATGATGATGATGGAAGTTGCTTGGCAATATATCTCAAAATGGCTATGGAAATGCCATAATAGCTAGGTATGGTGGCTGCTTTGACAAAGATATAATGAGGTTTATGTGTGATAGAGTGTATCATATCATAGGGTTTGGATGCACCTGCGAAGGTTGCACCATATCTCGAGGTGAGAAAAGGGTAATGCACGGTATCGTAGAGGCTAGCCAATTGCGGAAAGGTAAGAGTGTGTATAATCCATGGACTCACCTTAGTCATAAAGAACTCCCATACTTATTGCAAAAGTTTATTAGCCCTCCAAGCAAAGTACTACTACGCATGCACCGAGAGGAATAGATGGGTAGGAAAAGACCATCGCTCATCCCTAACCGCCATTCATAAGGAAGACAATCAATAATAAATCATGCACCAACTTCATAGCATAATGAGAGACTATAAGTGCATGCTTCGGGAATCACAAACCATAACACCAATATTCTCACTAACCACAACCATTCACTAGTACCTCCCACATACTATCATATCTATATCGCAAAACTATTACAAAGAATCAAACATATCATATTTAGTGATCCGCAAGTTTTACGTAGGATTTTATGACTAACCATGTGAGTAACCAATTCCTGTTGACTCTCTAAATATATATAAGTGAAGCACATGAAGCATTCTATAAAGCCATACTCAAAAGATAGAAGTGAAGTGCAATGAGAATTCTATAAATCAACCCAGGACTATCTCATACCAGCATGGTGCATTATTAGAAGGAAAAAATAAAAGGCACGGGATGCTCCATGATTTACACATATCATGTGAGCAAAACAAAACCGAAACATACCGATACTTGTTGAAGAAAGATGTGATGCCTTCCGGGGCATCCCCAAGCTTAGACGCTTGAGTCTCCTTGAATATTTACTTGGGGTGCCTTGGGTATACCCAAGCTTGAACTCCCGTCTCTCCTCCTTCTCCTCATAACGATACATCCTCGATCCTCGAACACTTAATCCACACAAAACTTTAAAAAAACCTCGTGAGATCTGTTAGTATAATAAAGCAAATCCATTCATATTTTGTTTTTTGCATTATACCTACTGTAGTCTAACTTCTCGATGGCCTATATGTAGCGCCCAAGATGCGATTCTATCCCAATCACGTGATGAACTCATGATTGGGGCACAACCAAATTTCGAGCGCATAGCATGGTGGATATCATTACAACATGCCATGTACTGAATAGATGAGAATACAAGATAACGGCTTACACTCGCCACAAGCTACAACATGAATACATCAATACATGGCAATCATCATACAGAAGAGAAGTATCCGACTACGGATGAAATCAAATGAAAAAGAAGAACGACATCCACCCTGCTAATCCCAGGCTCCCCGACCTGGAACCTGTCCCTTGATCGAAGAAGCAGAAGAAGAACTCCAAACAAGCGAGCATCGCTCTCACATCATAATCATCGCATTACCTATACCTACAATTGTTGTTGTAGTAATCTGTGAGCCATGAGGACTCAACAATCCCATTACCATGGGTATCAAGACTAGCAAAGCTTAATGTGTATGGAAAGGATAAGTGGTGAGGCTGCAGCAAGCGACCTAGCATTGTATGGTGGCTAACTTACGAGTACTAGAATAAGTTGAGAAACTACGCAGCGGTCGCAAACTAGTAATGATCAATAAGTGATCCTGAACTACTTACGTTCAAACATAACCCCAACTGTGTTCTCTTCCTGAACCTTGTCGAAAAGAGACAGTCAAGGTTACACACGCAGTTGGTGTATTTTAATTTGAATCTGGTGCCAAGTTCTCTACAACCGGATATTAAAAACTCCCATCTGCCACATAACCGCGGGAATGGCTCTCGAAAGTTTAAACCCAGCATGGGTGTCCCAACTTAGCCCATGACAAGCTCACGATCCACGGAGACAATCCTTCATCTTGGGACCCTCCGATGAGACTCGGAATCCCAGTGCACAAGACATTTCGACAATGGTAAAACAAAACCAGGAAGACCTCCCGACGTGTCGACACCCTGATGGTAGCCGCGCGTATCTCGTCTCAGGCCAAAACGGATGAGCTATGTGTACAGGTGCCAAAATAACCCAGGTTGCCCCGGGGCGACCCGCACAATGCTCTAGTTTGGACCAACACTCATGAGGAGCATTGGCCTGGGGTTGTTAATTAAGTCCTCGGGGCCTAGGAAGTCTGTAACGCCCTCGATGCGGCTATATCTCCTACGTGTCGAAGGATGACTTAGAGGCATAACCGCATTGAAAGCAATGTCGCAAGTGAGGTAATCTTCACACAACCCATGTAATACATAAGGGAAAAAATACATAGTTGGCTTACAATCGCCACTTCACACAATTACATGAATAAAGCATTACATCAACCAGATACACACAAGGTCCGACTACGGAACCAAAATAAAAGAAGAACCCCAAATGCAACAAAGGTCCCCGATCGACCCCAACTTGGCTCCACTACTGATCAACTAGAACGAAAACAATACAAAGGACAAGATACCCATCGAGCTCCTCCTGAGCTTGGTTGCGTCACCTGGAATGGAATCATCGGCACCTGCAAGCTGGTTTTGGAAGTATCTGTGAGCCACAGGGACTCAGCAATCTCGCACCCTCGCAATCAAGACTATTTAAGCTTATGGGTAAGGTAAAGGTATGAGGTGGAGCTGCAGCAAGCGACTAGCATATATGGTGGCTAACATACGCAAATGAGAGCGAGAGGAGAAGGCAAGGCACGAGCGAAAAACTATGATCAAGAAGTGATCCTATAACAACCTACGTCAAGCATTACTCCAACACCGTGTTCACTTCCTGGACCCCGCCGAGAAGAGACCATCACGGTTACACACGCGGTTGATGTACTTTAATTAAGGTCAACTTCAGGTTTTCTACAACCGGACATTAACAAATTCCCATCTGCCCATAACCACGGGCACGGCTTTCGAAAGTTCAAATCCCTGCAGGGGTGTCCCAACTTAGCCCATCACAAGCTTTCACGGTCAACGAAGGAATAGACCTCCTCCCGAGACATTCCGATCAGACTCGGTATCCCGGTTCTACAAGACATCCTCGATAATGGTAAAACAAGTCCAGCAAGACCACCCGCTGTGCCGAGAAATCCCGATAGGAGCTGCACATATCTCGTTCTCAGGGCACACCGGATAAGCTAAGCATACAGGAGCCGACGTAACCCAGGTTGCCAAGGGATGGCCCTGCACGGTGCTCTGGGTTGGACCAACACTCAGAGAAGCACTGGCCCGGGGGGGTTAAAATAAGATGGCCATTGGGCTGGCCGACCCAAGGGGAAAGAAAACGGCTAGGTGGAAAACGGTAAAACCAAGGTTGGGCCTTGCTAGAGGAGTTTTATTCAAGGTGAACTGTCAAGGGGTTCCCATTATAATCCAACCGCGTAAGGAACGCAAAATCCAGGAACATAACACCGATATGACGGAAACTAGGGCGGTAAGAGTGGAACAAAACACCAGGCATAAGGCCGAGCCTTCCACCCTTAACCAAGTATATAGATGCATTAATTAAATAAGATATATTGTGATATCCCAACAAGTAAACATGTTCCAACAAGGAACAAACTTCAATCTTCACCTGCAACTAACAACGCTATAAGAGGGGCTGAGCAAAGCAGTAACATAGCCAAACAACGGTTTGCTAGGACAATGTGGGTTAGAGGCTTGGTTAAACAATATGGGTGGCATGATAAGCAAGTGGTAGGTATCGCAGCATAGGCATAGCAAAAGAGCGAGCAACTAAGCAAGCAAAGATAGAAGTGATTTCGAGGGTATGATCATCTTGCCTGAGATCCCGCAAGGAAGAAGAACGAGTCCATGAAGAAGACAAAGCGGACGTAGTTGAACGAATCCTCACAACACGACGTTATCGGATTACCGAGAAGAAGCAACACCGGAAAGAAAGCAAACAACATAGTAAACAACCACCACATAAGCATGGCATGATGCACAAACAATTATGATGTATGTCCGGTTTAATGAAGCATGGCATGGCAAAATGCACAAACAATCCTACAAATTAAGTGGAGCTCAATATGCAAAGAGTTGCATATTGACGAAACACCACATCAATTATTTAGTTCTCTCCCGGTTATGTACCCAACAATATTAAATGTTGTTAAACATGGTAAGAGGTGAAGCATAACAAAACTACACCATCTAAACAATTTAAATGGGGCTGGATATAACAAACAACAAATCCGGTAAATCCCCATATGCATTTAGCAAATTGATGGAAACAACAAATATAATCATTTTAAATGTTGTTATTATGATGCAAATGACATATGCAAGTTTTAAGCAATTTTATGAAAATGTTGACATGAGCATGTTATGAAGCATTTGTCACCGTGGTGGAAGAAAGGGGTGCCACGGCAACGAATCCGAAAATGATGCCGTGGCAACATATCGGTTCCGGTAGCTCATGGAGATACCGGTGCAAAAGGAAGCGTGCGGATGTGCGAAACATGCTAGAGATGGTGGGGTGCTCCCGACTACCGGGTTCCCACGGGTTAGTGGCATGGAAACGAGTGACAATTCGGACACGGTGCAAACACAAGCATCTCATACAACACATGCAAACGTTCATGGACGGTCATCTCGATGGTTATACCTTCGAAGCGTGCGAACGAGACGGTTCGAGTTTGTGGAGGGAAGTAGAGGAAGTAGTCGTTCACGGGTCATCGAGGGAAGTAGTGGTACTTGTCGAAGTGCACGTCAATGATTGTCGAACTTGACGTTTTTGGTTCGTCGGTCTTCGGCGTCGGTAGTTGTTCTTGGCGTCGGGCGTCGAGGTACTTGGCGTTCTTCGGACTTCCTGGTCTCATCGAAACGAAGGGGTACTTGGAACAATCCTCGTAGTCGTGCACTTGTCGTCGATGGACTTGATGGTCTTGAGAAAACAAAGGGGTACTCGGAAAAACCCTGTTCTTCGGAGGTCAACGGTAGTGGTTCCCGTATCAACATGGTGTGGTTGTACTTGACGGGTCTGGCCTTGGCGTGCGAACGAAGGATCACAGAAGCATGGGGGTGCAAGTGGTGCCGAGGTGGAATTTTGTAGCAATCATGGAGAGCCTCGGGGCTGCATCTCGGCAGTCCAACGACAAGAAGCGGTCACGGTCTTGGCGACGGCGTATAGCAAAGAACGTAGAGGTGCTCGGGGAAACCGAAGCAGAGCAAGGTCCAAGGTGAGGCGGCTGTCAAGGAGGAGTTGGGCGGAGCAGAACCAAGGCAGTAGCGGAGCTCTGAGGCACGTTCCATGGCGGCAGGTGTGGACGATGGTGGATCGAGGGGAGGCGGGTGAGCGGGAGGCTCGCAGGGCCTTGGGTGCTCGAGGAGAGGCCGAGGGCGGCTGGAACCGACCAGAGGCGACGCCCTACGGCGTGGGGACGAGACATGAGGCAACTCGGTCTGCGGCTACTTGGATGCTTGGGCATGGGCGGAACCGGCGCGAGGAAGAGGAGCCTGGCATGGCTCCCGCTTGAGGTGGCCTTCCTGGAGGAGCTCGGAGGCGGTGGTCGCAAGCCGGCGCGGCAGAGGAAGGAGGCAAGGGGATCGGGGCGAGGGGTGCAGCGCGAGGAAGAAGAGAGTGAGTTCGAGAGGAGGGAGATGGGAGGTTCGGTCGCACGGAGAGAGGACGGGGGAGAGATGGGATCGAGCAACGCTCTCCCTGTGGCGGCGCGAGGGGAGAACACGAGAGGGAGAGGCCAGGGGATCGGGGCTAGCTAGGGTAACCACGGGGCGTGGTTGGGCCTCGGGCCGGTTAGGTCAGGCCGCAGGTGGGCCTTAGGCGCAGAAGGTAGGGATGCCCAGCTGGGCTGGCTAAACACTGGTGGTGCTGGACTGGGTTGCACTGGAAAGCTGCTGTCTCTTATCTATTTCTTCAAACAGAAATAAAAGGACAAAAGTAGGAGTGATTGGAGGGGGTGGTGAGAGATATGAAAATATCCTCAGGACCCTGGAATTAAGCCCTATTTAAGAAAATGATTTGTGGGATTTTAGAGGTTGAAAAATAATTCAAGTTTGAATTAAATTCAAACTTGAGCCATTTTAAAACCTAACCAAAACATTTCCAAAAGAGGTGAAATTTGGCAGCGGGGTTTAGGGCAATAAGTTTGACTATTTGGGAGAAAGTGAACATTAAAGGAGAAGGGAAAAATGGTACTTGTCAAAAGAAGGAAGTAGAGGGAAGGAGAAGGTGGATGATGCGAGATTCATGCATAGAACATGCAACAACATAATATGTATGAGAAATCACACCATGCACATGATGACATGATGAAATGCAAAAATAAAAGGAGCAAGCAAAAATGAAACACGCGGAGAGACCCGGAACCTATGGAAGTCTTCTCGAGCATCAGTCTTGGGGCGTTACAAAGTCCCTATGCAATTTTTAGTTGTTATTAGGAAAATGGTAAAACCAATGTTGAGCCTTGCTGGAAGAGTTTTATTCAAAGCAAACTGTCAAGAGGGGCCCATAAACCCTCACCGTGTTAGGGACGCAAAATCAAGGAGCGTAACACCGGTATGATGGAAACAAATGTGACAAGAGTGGAACAAAACACCAGGCAAAAGGCCGAGCTTTTCACCCTTTACCAAATATATATGCGCATTAATTAAATAAGAGATATTGTGATATCCCATGATATCCATGTCCCAACATGGAACAACCTGCTACTGCACCTGCAACTAGCAACGCTATAAGAGGGGCTGAGCAAAGCGGTACCATAGCCAAACAACGGTTTGCTAGGATGGTGGAAAAGGTTAGAGGTTATCATGGCAATTTGGGAGCTTGATAAACAAGTGGTAGGTAGCGCGACATAGTGATAGCATCGAGACAACTAGCATAGCAAATATAGTAATGAGATATTGTCTTTCGGCTAAGAACTCTGAGGATGCGGTAAACAACAATTCGTTGGCAGCCTGGGAGTTGGTTTGCAGACCAAAACGTAAAGGTGGACTTGGGATCATTGACATCAAAACCCAGAATGTGGCCCTCCTTCTGAAACATCTATTTAAGTTATATAACCACGATGATGTCCCCTGAGTGACCCTGATCTGGAATGCTTACTACACTGGCAAAATACCACATGCAATGGACCCAGTTGGCTCTTTCTGGTGGCGTGATATAATGCAACTCAGTGACGTGTTTCATGGGATCACTAGAGTCACTCTGGGAAACGGATCTTCCTCCCTATTCCGGAAAGACGCCTGGTTTGATAGCGATCATGTTGCCCCCCTCATGGAGCTCTTCCCCAGGGATTTCTCTTTCTACTGAAATGAGGATGAGTCCGTTGTGAATGTTCTTACATCTACGGACCCGAGCATACTTTTTCACCTGCCTCTGTCTGCTCAAGCTAGAGAGGAAGTCAGGGAGATCCAACGAGGCTTGATGCATGTGCTTCTGGAGAGATACTGTAACGACACCTGGGAGTGCACCATTGGTGAGGCTTTCTCCTCCAAGAAATTCTATGACCACTGATTTAGAGAGATGGTTGCTGATGATGCCTTCGGTTGGCTTTGGAAGGCCAAAAGTCTGATCAAATTCAAAATGTTTGGGTGGCTGCTGTTGGTTGACCGCCTAAACACCAGAAACATATTGAGACGTAGACATTATGTTATTGCGGGCAACAACTACGCCTGCATGCTGTGTCAGGACCCTCCTGAGGAAACTATTGAACATCTTTTCTTTGCTTGCCCGTTTAGCCAGTATTGTTGGGACAAAGTTGGTATGCTTTGGCCAGCATTGGGCAACAAGATCTCTTTGTTGCATGGTGGTAGAGAGAATTGGCGGCAACCCTTGTTTATGGACACTTTCTTGATAACTACGTGGAGCCTGTGGAAGGAGAGAAATAATGTGTACTTCAAAGCGATCCCACACTCTTTTGGTTCATGGTTGATTAGGTTCAAAAATCTTTTGGTCCTCCTGGTGCACAATTGTAGGGAGGAACTTCGTCCTTTCTTAGCTACTTACATACAAGGCTTGTGATACTTGTTTGTCCAGATTTTTGAGGCCATGGTCGGAGGGCCGCTCTTGTGACATTGATGTAATTGGTTCTTTGTGAGTAATACAAGGTCAGTGGGAGCCTCTCCCACTGCCGTTTCTAGTCCAAAAAGATAGTAGTGAGATCGAAGGTGACAATCATCTTGCCCAAAATCCCGCTAGGAAGAAGACCGAATCCATGAAGTAGATGAAAGGCCTTAGTCGAACAAATCCTCACAAATGCAACATTACCGCAACTATCGAGAAGAAGCACAACCATAAAGAAGCAAATAACATGGTAAACCAACAAGCATCATCATGGCATGATGCACAACCAAGTATGATGCATGTCCAGTTTAATGATTCATGGCATGGCAAAGCGCAACAAGGAAAACTATAAATTAAGTGGAGCTCAATATGCAACGAGTTGCATATTGACAAAACACGGCATTCAATTATTTACTTCGCTCTCGTTTAAGCTACTCATCAATATTAAATGTTTTTAAACATGGCAAGAGATGAAGCATAGTAAAACTACCTATTTAGGGAAGTTTAAATGAGGTCGGAACGACAAACAACAATTCTGGAAAATCCCCATGTGCATAATTTGGATTTGGTACTGTTCTTCCCTATACACAATTTTAGAGTTATTAAACATGCAAAGTAAGTGCACCATGGTAATCTATGCATTTTTTCTAGCCCATTTACATATAAAGTTTATTTAATTTGGAGTTACGGTTATTTAGTTATGAAATAAATCTGTTTAACATGCTATTTAAGCAAATTTAATTAAACATCATTTTAAACATTTTGAACATGTATGAAAGTTGGATATTATGAAAGTACACGAAAAACTAAGAATTTTTCATATATAAATATTTTACATATGATGCATAGTTTGTGAGATATAAAATGCATGGAGTTCCAGGTCCAATATATCAATATGCAGTTTTTCTGCAAATACAGAAATTCGTCCTTTAAAAAAACAGGAGTTGTGCCGAAACTGGCTGGCCCAACAGGAACAAGGTGGTTTGGGTGGCTGCTCACATCGGGCCACTGGGCCGGAAGCAAAGAAGCGGCTGGGCTTCGGGAGGCTGGGCCGGTTCACCGAATCTGGTACACGCGCGAGACGATCATGCGTTGACTCTTCCCCTGGAGGCGAGCGCGGGTCATGGAAGCAGGCAGGTTCGAGCGCCAGCAACTTCGCGCGATGGACTCTAGCATGACGGGGTCTGCAAGCGGCGGACGACAGCGGGGATCCACCGGATCTGATGAAGAGAGCCGGTTCCTGATGGTGGGAGTCGAAAAGGACGACGGCGGCTCAACTCCTGTGAAGAAATACAAAGAGCGAGGGAATTTAGAGAAGAGATACCGGGAGAAGAAACGGGAAGAAATGAGGGAACAACAGGCGCGGGTGGCTAGATGTGCTCACCGGCGAGGTGCAGAAGGGCCGGGCTTGGAGCACTGGTGCTCGGGGCGACGAGCATCGGGGAGGCAGGAGACCTCGGGCGCTCGAGGGGCTCCTGGTCACTGGTGAGTCGAGGCTTCGGTGGGTCCTGGAGGCAGTGTAAGGACGACGGGAAGGAGCTATGGGTGCTGGGAGTACTAGGTGAAGGAGGTGCTGCTTGCTCCGATGGCCTTGGCGGATTGTGGCACGACGCCATGGCATGAAACAGAGAGCACGAGAGTTTAAAGAGAGATATAAGAGAAGAAAGGGAGCAGAGAAAACTAGGGGAAGAGAAGGCGACCCGGACGAGCTGCTGCTGCTGGAGGTCGCCGGCTCGGCTGAGGGTCGCGGGCACAGGGCGCCTAGTCTCGAGTCATCGGTGGTCGGCCGGCACGACGTGGCAAGCAGGTGCTTGGAAGATCGGGAGCCCGATCCAGAGCGAGGGAAGCTGCCTGAAGGCCCTGGCTGGCACGAGGAGATCCCTCGGATCTTCATCTGAGGGTGGAGAAGGGGAGCTACGGGCTGGAATGGATCTGGCTGGTGGTTGGCTCGATGGGGAAAACAAGGAAGGTGGAGAAGGTGGCGGTGGCATGGGGATTGAGGGATGGGACATTGATCCTCAAATTTAGGGTTAGGGGTTTATTTATAGGAAGGGTTTAGGTTGAGGTAGATTTTGGGTCATCCAATTGAAATCGGGCAGTCCAGAATAAATAGCTTAGGGGAGTCCAACAAATAACCGACGATGTTTTAGAGATGTTTGGGGATGATACGGACCCATCGGTCATGACTGCCCGGTTTAGGTTCGGGACAACTTTCATACGCGCGCGAGGGGCTTGAGAAAAGGCCATGGATACAAGGGGGTTTGATGGGCTCACGAAAGAGAGAGAAGAGAGCAGTCCGGTTTATCTAAAAGAAGGTCAATAGACAAGAAAGAAGAGGAAACTACGAGCGGATGCAAGTTTTATGAAAACATGCGGATGCAATGCTCATGATGACATGATGAAATGCAACAAACAAATAAATAACACAGCTGACACGTAAAACATGAAAGGCATCTAGAGCGTCGGTCTCGGGTCGTTAAACTATACTATCGATACACTCCATAGTTTCATCAAAACAAGCAAAACAATGCATCAAAAATAGAATATGTCAAAAACAGGACAGTCTGTAGCAATATGAACTTTGACCATACTTCTGTAACTCCAAAAATTCTAAAAAATTAGGACAAAATAAATTTTTTACATAAGAGTACTGCGTACAAATTTCAGAAACTTTTGACGTTCCAGTAAAAAAAAGTAAATTAACGCACTACAGCCAAAGTTTTTGTGTTTGCACCGCACATACCAACAAGAAATCTAATCATCCTAAAGGAAACTCTTGGCACATTATTTTTATCATACAATGGATTTGTACAAGGGGATAATTATTTTTGTTGAAAAGTTTCTGTAATTCATGATTTGCAAATTTTCCATGGGGATGAACAAAGTTCAAGGAGCTCCCCCACTTCAATGATGCTCACCTTTCTTACTTTCACTTTTTGTTTTGAAATTTTTTTAGGTTCCCATCTATATTTTTTGTTTGTAAACTTTATAAAAGCACACAACAGAATAAAATGACTCTCTAAAACTTCCGGGCTGTCTCCCTAGTAGCGCTTTCTTTAAACCCATTAAGGTAGGCATAAAGTGCTCAAGTAATCGTTCTACCTAGAGCCCAAGGTATATCAAAGCCAATTTTAATTAGCAATGATTTGTAATTTAGTAGTGAGCACAAAGCAACATATATCATGCAATGATGCAGTCTAACTCTCTTCCTATGCATCAACATGTCATGAAAGAACAATTCATGCACATCAAGTAAAGGCCAATACATAGCATAAACAATTCCTTGCAATTTTATCGTATTGGAAACATAGAGAGGCGGAGAAATGGTTCCTCTCTCATAATAACTGCAAGTAGGAGCAGCAAGCACATGTGTATTATATTCATCAAATTATTGTGTGCAACGGTAAGACGCAACCCATCAATGTAATCCTTAATAAGAGCAAACTTCTCCAATATAGTGTAGTTGGGAGAATTCAAGAAGATACTAGGACTGTTATGTGTGGGTGCAATAGCAACAATTTCATTCTAAAAATAAGGAACTATCGCAAGTTAATCTCCATAAGCTTAATTCAAATTGGCATCATGGCCACAAGCATAGCAAGCATCAAGTTCATCAAAAAGGGATATTTCAAATGAATCAACGGGATCATAACATTCATCCTTTGGGAAGCATGAAGGGAAATTAAACAATGTATGAGTTTAAGAGTTACTCTCATTAGTAAGTGGGCACGGGTGATCAATCCGCTCTTCCTCCTTTTGTTCTTCGCTCACCTCCTCATCTTTTTCATCTAATAGGCTCACAATTTTAGCAATTTCTTCTTCCGTAGATTCCTGCAAAATATTACTCTCTTCTTGGATAGCAGAGACTTTCTCAGTAAATACATCAAAATCATAATTGTATTTATAATTCTCATAGCAATATTTAAGTATAGAAAAACTTTCAGGTCTATAAACAACATCATCATAACCTTCATACTTTTCAAACAGAGATTCAATTTCATAAGCACCCTTAAAAGCAACAAATTATTCTATTCATTCCACATCATAGTAATCATATCTACCATTAGCATAATAAGCCAAGGTTTCATTATCATTAAATTCACATGAAAAGGGAAGGTGTTCAGCCTTCATCCTAGATCAACAAGCATAATCATATATCAATCATAAATTCTAAGCATACCATTGCAAATAATCAATTTGATCCCATAAGAGTTTTCCATTTTGAGTCAAGTGATAATCCCTAAAGTATTCACGTTGATCCAACATGTCTCCATTTATCAAGTTGAATGGGGTTTTCTCAGGATTATCAAAGTAGTGTCTAATATTTTTCACATAACGAGCATCGAGGGTTTTAGGAGGTTCCCCATCTCCATGAGTAGCAAGTATGACTAATTTTTTTGGTATTTCATGTTCCATATCCATAACTAGAGATAGAGAACAACTTAGAACAGAAAATAAAATCTACTTAGTGATAAAGCAAACAACCACACACGAGAATATTCACCCCACACTATTGCTCCCCGGCAACGGCGCCAGAAAAAGGTCTTGATAACCCACAAGTATAGGGGATCGTTGTAGCCTTTTTTATAAATAAGAGTGTCAAACGCAATGAGGAGCTAAAGGTAGAACAAATATTCCAACAAGTTCCATCGACCACCGATACAACTCTACACACACTTTAACATTTGCTTTACCTAGAACAAGTATGAAACTATTTTTGCAAGAATAAAACTACGAGTACTTTGTGAGATATAAAAGTAAGTTGTTTAGTAAATAGCTTTTTGTCATGCAAGAAGGTTATTTGTCCCTAGGTGATCGATAACTAGACTAGTGATCATTATTGCAATTTTATATGAGGGACAGGCATGAGCTAACATACTTTTCGTACTTGGATCATATGCACTTATGATTGGAACTCTAGCAATCATCTGCAACTACTAAAGATCATTAAGGTAAAACCCAACCATAGCATTAAGTATCAAATCCTCTTTACTCCCATACGCAACATCCCACGTACTCGGGCATAAGCTTCTGTCACTCTAGCCATACACCATACGTGAATCATGAACGTATTGCAACACCCTACAGCGGGGATCTCTCACATTTGCGCGATATGGAGGGTACCATAGGACAGCACCAAAATAAAAAATACTATCGGCGTTCTAGGAACGGGGGTCCCCAGACTTGCCTGCCTGCGGCCTGCGGCGTGGCTCAAAGGGGGGCCCAGCGCGGCCCATCTTCACCAACACAAACCCAAGACCCTCGCGAGGGGCCAAGCCTCGCGGGGCGGACGACGCGGAGCTTCCTCAGGCGTGGCCTCGTCAGGCTGGCTCACGAGGAGGCGGAGAGATCAAGGTGGGGTACCTCACGAGGTGCCCGTGACGCAAGCCATGTGGAACACCCCGGATGTAACTTTCCCAATTTGTACTCCAACTCTTGCCATTTCTGGCTTTAAGTTAATTCATTTTCTCCGGTTCGGGTTTTTTTGTCTCCGTGTGTTGTTATCGTTGTCATGCATCTCTTATCATGTCATCATGTGCATTGCATTTGCATACATTTTCATGTCATGCATTCAAGCATTTTCCCCGTTGTCCGTTTTGCATTTCGGTGCTTCGTTCTCCTCCAGTGGGCACTTCTACCTTTCTTTCGCGTGTGGGCTTAAACATTTCCAGATTGGAACGAGACTTGCCAAGTGGCCTTGGTTTACTACCGGTAGACCGCCTGTCAAGTTTCGTATCATTTGGACTTTGTTTGATATTCCAACGGTTAACCGAGGGGACCGAAAAGGCCTTGTGTGTGTGGCAGCCCAACATACCTCCAATTTGGCCCAAAACCCACCTAAGCCTTTTCCATCCTCTAGATCGTTCGATCACGATCGCCTGGCCGAAGACCGCACCTCATTTGGACCCTCCTAGCTCCCTCTATGCCTATTTAAAGACACCCTCGAATTTCTCTTTCCCCTTCCTCCCGAAACCCTAGCTCCACTCGTCATCGCGCGCCGCCGGACAAAAATTGCCACCGACGGACACTGTCCGAGCCGCCCCCACCGCCGCCACATGGCGCTCCGCCATTCGCCGCCGCCACCGCGCCCACTTGGCCGCCCCGCCGGCCCGCTGAGGCCCGCCGCGGGCCCTCCCGGGCTCAGCCGCCAGCGCCGCCCCGCGTCTTCTCTTCCCTGCAGCCGGTCCCTTGCACCGCCGCCACCATCGCCGCGCCCCTCGCCGGCATCGACGGCCGCCACCGCCACCCGCTCCGGCCGCATCTCCGGCCGCCCCGCGCGCCCGGCGCCGCCGCCATCCTCTCCCGCGCGGCTCGCCGTACCCTCCGGCCTCCTCCTCCCTCCTCAACGCCGCCTCTCCGGCCTCTCCGGCAAGCCGCCGGCCTACCTCCCCGATGAACTCCGGTAGACCTCGGTTGGCGTGCGCCCAGATCCAGATCCGGGTGAACAGTAAACCCTAGGTCGCCTCCTCTTTTTCCTAAGTCTGCAGTCCAAGTGCCCATGTTCATAGCATCGTATCTCCGCATCCATAGCTCCGTTTTGGGCATATAGCATATCAAAATGTTCATCTCAGAGAGTACATCATTTCATTCCATTTCATCATTTTCATTTGTGTTCATATTGTTGCCCGAAATGCTGTTAGAAGAGTGCTACTTGAGATATTTGTCAGATCTGCTGCTCCATTTCGCTTTTTGTCTTTTTTGCCATGATTAATGTGTGCATGATATGCCCATGAGCTCTACATATGTTTTGTTAAGGGTTTTGTCATATTTCCATAGGTGCAACCCATGTATTTTTGTGATGTGTGTGGTGACTAGCACAAGCTTGCAAAGTGGTGCACTTGGTAATTCTGATTTCAGGGACTTAGCTTTTCCACTAAGTCCTTGAGTTGTTTATCTCATAGGCCATATGTTCATGTTGTTTCCTAGTGATCCGTGCCTCTTTTGAGGAGGATCAGTAAGGATGTTTTGTTAATATTGTAGTGCTCTATCCATACATGTCTTTGTTTGCAATTATGGAGCACACTAGCTTGAGTCAATCGAGCTCTACTTTTGCTACTTTGCGAATCTGGGCAGATTGTCAACTTGTTTGCAATTTTGCCGATGATGTTGTAGTTGATCCGTGCATGCTATGCTATTGTTCTTGCCATTTCTAGCTTGAATTTTGTGTATTCTTGATGGGTGTATGCTTAGCTTGTCATGACTTGCTCCGTAGTGAGTGCATCGAGCTCGAAAACATGCCTACTTGAGATATGTTTCAGCATGTGCCAGTTTTCACTAAGTCTGAAAACTGATTATGTTTTTTCCATGTTCACATGCTTGCAATTGTATTTTCTGATCCCTTTTGGCTCAAGGTCACTAAGGGACTTTTGTTAAGCTCTTTGAGTAGCTCCATGCCATGCTTTACTTTGCCATGTTTAGGTCCTGTAGCATGTAGTTTTGTTGCTCCGAAGAGTGCTATCTGATCTGAAATTCCAGACAAGTGTTAATTTCACTAAGTTTGAAATCTGTTTGCCATATGCATTTTGCCATGCTTGTTTGAACCTATTAGTGGATGAATTGGCCGTAGCTCAGTGCTAGACTTTTGTTAAGAATCTTGAATGCATCCCTGCCATGTATTTTGTTGTCATGTTTGAGTGCTGTAGCATGTCCATCTCATTGCATTTAGATGGCTACTTGCTGTAAATCGCAGACCGGTGTCATATTTGAATTGCTTGCCATTTCCAAACCGTAACTCCGATTCCGGCGTTCTTTATATCGTTTTCAAGCGATTTCATCTCACCTTTCCAGTGGCACACTTGGGTTTCCATGCTGAGGCCAGGTTCTTGCATTTCCTGTCACATCTTGCATATGCATCCCGCATCGCATCCCGCATAGCATACCATCTTTGCATCATATTGTTTGAGCTTTGTGTGTGGTTGATTGTGTTCCGTTTGTTTGTTTGTCTTGTTTGGGTAGAGAAGGGAGACGAGTTCGCTAACGGGGAGCGGTTATGGGCAGATGGGAATTTGTTAATGTCCGGTTGTAGACAACTTGAACCTTAACTTAATTAAAATGAATCAACCGAGTGTGTTACCGTGATGGCCTCTTCTCGGCGGAGTTCGGGAAGCGGACACGGTGTTGGAGTAATGCTTGCGCAGGTTGGTCTCTAGTTTCTCGCTCGCGCTTTGCCTCCTCTTCTCGCTCTCTTTTGCGAATAAGTTAGCCACCATATTTTGCTAGTCGCTTGCTGCAGCTCCACATATATTTGTACCTTGCCTTACCTATAAGCTTAAATAGTCTTGATCGCGAGGGTGCGAGATTGCTGAGTCCCTGTGGCTCACAGATTACTATTACACCAGATGCAGGGCCTGATGATTCCGCTCTAGGTGACGCGCTTGAGCTCAAGTGGGAGTTCGACGAGGACTCTCAACGATACTATGTTTCTTTTCCTGATGATCAGTAGTGGTGCCCAGTTGGGGGTGATCGGGACCGTGTCGCATGTTGGGTTATCTTTTATTTTGGCGCCGTAGTCAGGCCATGAGTGTTTGGATGATGTAATGTTATTTATGTACTTGATTGACGTGGCGAGTGTAAGCCAACTATGTTATCTCCCCCTTTTATTATCTATATTACATGGGATGTTGTGAAGATTGCCTAACTTGCGACATATGCCTTCAATGCGATGATGCCTCTAAGTCGTGCCTCGACACGTGGGAGATATACTCGCATCGAGGGTGTTACAAGTTGGTATCAAAGCCTTCCCTGACCTTAGGACCCCATTGCTTGATCGTTTTTAGCGGCCGAGTTGTGTCTAGAAAAATGTTTTGAGTCATTTAGGAATTATATATCGGAGAGTTTAGGAATTCTTTTTACTTCCCAATCTCCTCATCGCTTTGGTAAGGCATCCTGGCGTAGAGTTTTGACTCTTCTCTTCTCAAATTTCACTAAAAAAAAATTTAGGATCACGCGGGTATCTTGGAATCGTTCCGATGGTTTTATGATGAGAACATTGTCTTGGTGCCTCCTGTCAGGGGTTTTGTTGAAGTGTCCCGGGGAGTTGAGCTCTGAGGTGTTGTCGTCATAATTTTATCGTTGCAATTCTGGAATACCTGAGATTAGTACGCCAACATTGAAAATCTCTTTTATCCAGTTCATTGGTGAGATAACCTCGACGCCACCCAGTACTGGGGCGGGAGTTCGGGAGTATTGCCATAACTTGTATAACGGATGCTTTTCAAAGGTTGAGGTAGATCGTTTCCGAAGTTTTTCTTGGTTATGTGTTGAAGGATGGATATAGCTGGATGTAGGATTTGTTAGATTTGGGTGAGATATTATGCTTCTCCTGTATCCCCAACACCTGATTGCATAACCGGAAAGGTTCGGGAGTTTCATAGGTGGGAATTCTAGTAGCTCTAGTTCTTCTTCCGCGGATATTGGTTTGAGATTGGGATTTCTTACCGATTATTCGTTCTCGATCTGTACCTTGTTGATTTATTTCTCTACCTTAATTCCATGTGGCTTCTCAATTTATGGATATGTGACCATTTCAAGAGGAATGCATTCGTTCATTTTGTTCGGATGTGAAGACTATATGTTGCAAATTTCATTCCGTTGGATTTAGCTTCAATATTTGTCTATCAATGTGCTAATGGATGTCAACCTCTTCAGGATGGCTCCTCCAATGCGCACGACTCCGAATCCTGATCCGCCACCACCTCCACCTCCTCCGGAGGCATGGCAAGCTGTGATGGCCGCAACCAATGCAAACACACAGTTGATCATGCAAATTCTTCAAGAGCGCAATCAAGGCAACCAAGTCAACAATCAGAATCACTTTGCTACACTCAACCAGTTCCTTGCTAACGGGCCAAAGACTTTCAACAATTGTGTTGAGGCAACCGATGCTGACGATTGGCTTGTGGATCTGTGCAAGCATATCGAGTGCAGTAACGTCAGGCCTGAGGACTTTGTTAAGTTTGCTTCTTTCCAACTCAAAGATCAATTTGCAGAATGGTTCCAGCAGTACAAGGACTCCAGAGGTGGACGTGTTATTACCTGGGATGAATTCCGTCGAGATTTC
Organism: Triticum aestivum; assembly: GCF_018294505.1. Classification (NCBI taxonomy): domain Eukaryota; kingdom Viridiplantae; phylum Streptophyta; class Magnoliopsida; order Poales; family Poaceae; genus Triticum; species Triticum aestivum. Next base: position 338,399,514 of record NC_057812.1, on the reverse strand, counting down.
AGAGCTCATCATATTCCTCAGAGTGTGGTTGAAAGCAAGCGTGAGGAATTCCGCAACCTGAAGCAAGGCTCTTTGTCTGTCTATGACTACAACAAGTTGTTCCAGAAGCTCGCCCGCTTTGCTAAGCAGGACGTACCTGATGAGAAGAGCATGATATAGCAGTTCAGGGGTGGTCTCAGAGAAGAAATTCAGCCCGCTCTTGTTCTCTTTGAGCCCTTGAGATACGATGAGTTCTACAACATGGCATTGAAGCAAGAGGCTGCTCAACTGAGGTGTGATGCTTCCAAGAAGCGAGTCAGAGATGCTACTCCTTCTTCCTCTACTCAAGTGGCCAAGCAGCAGAAGTATTGGCTTCCTCCTCCTCCATTCCGTCAGCCGTATCAGCAGAAGAGCAAAGGTGGAAGTGGATCTTCCCACCCACCCAACCCTGGCTTTCAGAACAAGACTTCGTCTCAAGCTCCAAGATCGAGTGCTCCGTATCACCGTCTGCTTTCAGAGGTCAAGTGCAACAAGTGCCAACAGAAGGGTCACTGTGCCAACAAGTGTTTCAACCAGAGGCGTCTTCCTCCTCCTCCCGTCAGATCGGCAAGTACAGTTGTGATCAAGCATAACCCCAAGTCCGCCAAGGTCAACTTGATGAATGCAGCTCAGGCAGAGGACTCATCAGATGTCATTATGGGTAACCTTCCTGTTAATGATATTCCTGCAAAAGTTCTTTTTGACACGGGTGCATCGCATAGTTTCATCTCGAGACCATTTGTTTCTAAGCATGAGTTGCCTTTACAAGATTTGCCTAGACAATTATCTGTTGTTTCTCCGGGTAAATTCATGAATGCAAGCGCTATTGCCCTAGATGTTACTATCACGTTGGGCGACTACAAGTTTCTCTCTTCTCCGGTGGTTCTTGGTAACTCGTATATTTATCTTATTCTCGGGATGGATTGGCTTGCTAAGCACAAGGCGCATCTTGATTCTGCAGCCAGGCAGATTAAATTTACTCATTCGTCTGAGGATGTAATTGTCTTTGCCGCTCGTGATGATACCATCCGTCTGTTTTCTCTCAATGAGAAGGGTGAACTCGATGCCATCTTGCAGATTCCAGTCGTTTGCGAATATCAAGACGTCTTTCCAGAAGAGCTTCCAGGAATGCCTCCGCACTGGCCAGTTGAATTCGTTATTGATCTCGAGCCTGGCACGGAACCTGTGTGCAAACGTCCTTACAAGCTCGGACCTGAAAAGTTGAAGGAGCTGAAGAAGCAACTCGATATTCAAGAGAAAATGGATCTCATCCGGCCTAGTTCTTCTCCGTGGGGTTGTGGTGTTCTTTTTGTGAAGAAGAAGGATGGAACGGACCGACTTTGTGTTGATTACCGCCCATTGAACAAGAAGACCATCAAGAACAAATACCCACTTCCCAACATCAACGAGCTGTTCAAGCAACTCAAAGGTGCCCAAGTATTCTCCAAGCTTGATCTCCGTATGGGTTATCATCAGATTCGAATTCGTGAGCAAGATATTCCCAAGACGGCTTTCAGGACAAGCTATGGTTTATATGAATACACTGTCATGTCTTTTGGCCTCATCAACGCTCCTCCGACTTTCTCTCGCATGATGAACTTCATCTTCAACGCCTACACCAATGACTTTGTTTTGATCTATCTTGACGACATTCTGGTTTTCTCCAAGAACAAGGAAGATCATGCCAAGCACTTGCGTTTGGTACTGGATAAGCTCAGGGAACATCAGTTCTATGCCAAGTTCTCCAAGTGCGAATTTTGGCTCGATGAGGTTCTTTATCTTGGTCATATCATCTCTGCCAAGGGCATTGCCGTGAATCCTGAGAAGGTGTCTGCAATTGTGAATTGGGAACCTCCTCAGAACGTGAAGCAACTCCGTAGCTTCCTCGGTCTCGCAAGCTACTGCCGAAGGTTCGTTGAAAACTTTTCTAAGATCGCGAAGCCTCTCTCAGATCTTCTCCAGAAGCACGTCAAGTACGTTTGGTCTCCGGAGTGTGACATTGCTTTCAACACTTTGAAAGAGAAATTGATCACTGCTCCAGTTCTGACTCCGCCTGATGAATCCAAGCCGTATGAGGTCTTTTGTGATGCCTCTCTCCAAGGTCTTGGTGTAGTATTGATGCAAGAGAAGAAAGTTGTTGCTTATACCTCTCGCCAGTTGAAGCCTAATGAGAAGAACTACCCCACTCATGATCTCGAGTTGGCGGCAGTTGTGCATGCTCTTTTGACTTGGAGACATCTTCTATTGGGAAGAAAAGTGGACATTTTCACTAATCACAAGAGTCTCAAGTACATATTCACTCATCCTAATCTCAACCTCAGAAAAACTCGATAGGTCGAAATGATTCAAGAGTATAATCCGAGTATCGAGTATACTCCAGGCAAGGCCAATGTGATTGCTGACGCATTGAGCAGAAAAGCTTACTGCAACAGTCTGATTCTCAAGCCTTATCAACCCGAGCTTTGTGAAGCTTTCCGCAAACTTAATCTGCAAGTTGTTCCTCAAGGTTTCCTCGCCAACCTTCAAGTCTCTCCTACCTTGGAAGACCAGATTCGCCAAGCCCAGCTTCTTGATGCCATGGTGAAAAAGGTGAAGATTGGGATTGCCAAGAGTCAACCCAAGTACAAGTGCTACCGCCTTGATGACAAGGATACTCTCTTCTTCGAGGATCGTATTGTTGTACCCAAAGGTGACCTTCGTAAATTGATCATGTACGAGGCTCACAATTCTCTCCTCTCCATCCACCCTGGGAGCACGAAGATGTATCAGGACCTTAAGCAGGCTTATTGGTGGACTCGAATGAAGCGCGAGATCGCTCAATTCGTGAATGAATGTGATGTCTACAGAAGAGTGAAGGCAGAACACCAAAGGCCAGCTGGTCTCCTCCAACCTCTTGCCATTCTAGAATGGAAGTTTGACCACATTGAGATGGACTTCGTGACTTGGTTTCCAAAGTCCAAGCGTGGCAATGATGCTATATTCGTTGTCATCAACAAACTCACCAAAGTGGCTCACTTTCTGCCTATCAAAGAGTCGATCACTGCAGCTCAATTGGTGGAACTCTATACCTCTCGAATTGTCTCTCTCCACGGTATTCCACAAGTGACCTCTTCAGACCGTGGCAGCATCTTTGCATCCAAATTTTGGGATTCTTTTCAGAAGGCCATGGGCACCAACATCCGCTTCAGCACATCTTTCCATCCTCAAACTAGCGGTCAAGTCGAGCGTGTCAACCAGATTCTTGAAGATATGCTCAGGGCTTGTGTGATCTCCTTCGGCATGAAGTGGGAGGATTGTCTTCCTTATGCTGAATTCTCCTACAACAACAGTTTTCAAGCAAGTTCGGGCAAGGCCCCATTTGAAATTCTGTATGGCAGGAAGTGCCGTACCCCTCTCAACTGGTCTGAAACCGGTGAACATCAGCTTTTGGGTAATGACTTAATCAGAGAGGCAGAGAAAATGTGCAAAGTCATTCGTGATAACCTCAAAGCAGCCCAATCCCGTCAGAAGAGCTACTATGATAGTAAGCACCGTGATTTGGCTTTCGAGATCGGAGATCATGTTTACCTCCGCGTCTCTCCTATGAAAGGTACTCGTCGCTTCGGTATCAAAGGGAAGCTTGCCCCTAGATACATGGGACCTTTCAAGATTGTCAGCAAGAGAGGCGACCTCACCTATCAACTCGAGCTTCCTTCAAACTTTGCAAATGTTCATGACATGTTCCATGTCTCTCAGCTTCGGAAGTGCTTCAAGACTCTTGACCGCACCGTCAACTTCCAGGACATTGAGCTACAAGAAGATCTCTCTTATCGTGAGCACCCAGTTGCTATTCTTAAAGAGACTAAATGCAAGACTCGCAATAAGTCAATCAAATTTCTCAAAGTCAAGTGGTCACACCATTCCGACCATGAAGCTACCTGGGAACGCGAGGATCACCTCCGTTCTGAGTACCCGGCGTTCTATCAGTCCTAGATCTCGGGACGAGATCCTTTCATAGTGGTGGAGTGTTGTAACACCCCGGATGTAACTTTCCCAATTTGTACTCCAACTCTTGTCCGTTTCCGTTTCGGCTTTAAGTTAATTTATTTTCTCGGGTTCGGGTTTTTTTGTCTCCGTGTGTTGTTATCGTTGTCATGCATCTCTTATCATGTCATCATGTGCATTGCATTTGCATATGTGTTCATCTCATGCATTCGAGCATTTTCCCCATTGTCCGTTTTGCATTCCGGCGCTTCGTTCTCCTCCGGTGGGCACTTCTACCTTTCTTTCGTGTGTGGGGATTAAACATTTCCGGATTGGACTGAGACTTTCCAAGCGGCCTTGGTTTACTACTGGTAGACCGCCTGTCAAGTTTCGTATCATTTTGACTTCGTTTGATACTCCAACGGTTAACCGAGGGACCGAAAAGGCCTCGTGTGTGTGGCAGCCCAACACACCTCCAATTTGGCCCAACACCCACCTAAGCCTTATCCATCCTCTAGATCGTTCGATCACGATCGCGTGGCCAAAGACCGCACCTCATTTGGACCCTCCTAGCTCCCTCTATGCCTATTTAAAGACACCCTCGAATTTCTCCTTCCCCTTCCTCCCGAAACCCTAGCTCCACTCGTCATTGCGCGCCGCCGGACAAAAATTGCCACCGACGGACACTGTCCGATCCGCCCCCATCGCCGCCACGTGGCGCTCCGCCATTCGCCGCCGCCACCGCGCCCACTTGGCCGCCCCGCCGGCCCGCTGAGGCCCGCCGCGGGCCCTCCCGGGCTCAGCCGCCAGCGCCGCCCCGCGTCTCCTCTTCCCCGTCGCCAGTCCCTTGCACCGCCGCCGCCATCGCCGCGCCCCTCGCCGGCGTCGACGGCCGCCACCCCCGTCCGCTTCGGCCGCATCTCCGGCCGCCCCGCGCGCCCGGCGTCGCCGCCCTCCTCTCCCGCGCGGCTCGCCGTGCCCTCCGGCCTCCTCCTCCCTCCTCAACGCCGCCTCTCCGGCCTCTCCGGCAAGCCGTCGGCCTACCTCCCCGGCGAACTCCGGCGGACCTCGGTTGGCATGCGCCCAGATCCAGATCCGGGTGAACAGTAAACCCTAGGTCGCCTCCTCTTTTTCCTAAGTCTGCAGTCCAAGTGCCCATGTTCATCTCAGAGAGTACATCATTTCATTCCATTGCATCATTTTCATTTGAGTTCATCTTGTTGCCCGAATTGTTGTTAGAAGAGTGCTACTTGAGATATTTGTCAGATTTGCTGCTCCATTTAGCTTTTTGTCTTTTTTGCCATGATTAATGTGTGCATGATATGCTCTAAATATGTTTTGTTAAGGGTTTTGTCATCTTTCCAGAGGTGCAACCCATGTATTTTTCTGATGAGTGTGGTGACTAGCACAAGTTTGCAAAGTGGTGCACTTGGTAATTCTGATTTCAGGGACTTAGCTTTTCCACTAAGTCCTTGAGCTGTTTATCTCATATGCCATATGTTCATGTTGTTTCCTAGTGATCCGTGCCTCTTTTGAGGAGGATCAGTAAGGATGTTTTGTTAATATTGTAGTTCTCTATCCATCCATGTCTTTGTTTTAAATTATGGAGCACCCTAGCTTGAGTCAATCGAGCTCTACTTTTGCTACTTTGTGAATCTGGGCAGATTGTCAACTTGTTTGCAATTTTGCCGATGATGTTGTAGTTGATCCGTGCATGCTATGCTATTGTTCTTGCCATGTCTAGCTTGCATTTTGTGTATTCTTGATGGGTGTATGCTTAGCTTGTCATTACTTTCTCCTTAGTGAGTGCATCGAGCTCGAAAACATGCCTACTTGAGATATGTTTCAGCATGTGCCAGTTTTCACTAAGTCTGAAAACTGATTATGTTTTTGCCATGTTCACATGCTTGCAATTGTATTTTCTGATCCCTTTTGGCTCAAGGTCACTAAGGGACTTTTGTTAAGCTCTTTGAGTAGCTCCATGCCATGCTTTACTTTGCCATGTTCAGGTCCTGTAGCATGTAGTTTTGTTGCTCCGAAGAGTGCTATCTGACCTGAAATTCCAGACAAGTGTTAATTTCACTAAGTCTGAAATCTGTTTGCCATATGCATTTTTGCCATGCTTGTTTGAACCTATTAATGGATGAATTGGCCGTAGCTCAGTGCTAGACTTTTGTTAAGAATCTTGAATGCATCCCTGCCATGTATTTTGTTGTCATGTTTGAGTGTTGTAGCATGTTCATCTCATTGCATTTAGATGGCTACTTGCTGTAAATCGCAGACCGGTGTCATATTTGAATTGCTTGCCATTTCCAAACCGTAACTCCGATTCCAGCATTCTTTATATCGTTTTCAAGCGATTTCATCTCACCTTTCCAGTGGCACACTTGGATTTCCATGTTGAGGCCAGGTTCTTGCATTTCCTGTCACATCTTGCATATGCATCCCGCATAGCATACCATCTTTCCATCATATTGTTTGAGCTTTGTGCGTGGTTGATTGTGTTCTGTTTGTTTGTTTGTCTTGTTTGGTTAGAGAAGGGCAACGAGTTCGCTAACAAGGAGCCCGTTGAGTTTGCTTTCGAGGATCCAGTCAACTCTGACAACTGTGCAGGTAAGATGATCATACCCTCGAAATCACTACTATCTTTGCTATGCTAGATTGCTCGCTCTTTTGCTATGCCAATGCTACGATGCCTACCAATTGCTTTCAAGACTCCAAAATTTCCATGTCAAAACCTCTAACCCACCATGTCCTAGCAAACCGTTGATTGGCTATGTTAACGCTTTGCTCAACCCCTCTTATAGCGTTGCTAGTTGCAGGTGAAGATTGGAGGCCGTTCCTTGTTGGAACATTTATTTACTTGTCGGGATATCATTATATTGCCATGTTATCTTAATGCATCTATATACTTGGTAAAGGGTGGAAGGACTGGCCTCTCTCCTAGTGTTTTGTTCCACTCTTGCCGCCCTAGTTTCCGTCATATCGGTGTTATGTTCCCGGATTTTGCGTTCCTTACGCGGTAGGGTTATAATGGGAACCCCTTGATAGTTCGCCTTGATTAAAGCTTTTCCAGCAATGCCCAACCTTGGTTTTACCATTTTCCACCTAGCCTCTTTTCCCTTGGGTTTCTGGAGCCCGAGGGTCATCTTATTTTAGCCCCCCCGGGCCAGTGCTCCTCTGAGTGTTGGTCCAACCTAGCGATGTCCGGGGCTACCAGGGGCAACTCTGGGCTGGCCTACCCGACGTCTGGCTCATCTGAGTGTGCCCTGAGAACGAGATATGTGCAGCTCCTATCGGGATTTGTCGGCACATTCGGGCGGTGTTGCTGGTCTTGTTTTAACCTGTCGAAGTGTCTTGAAGAACCGAGGTACCGAGTCTGATCGGAACGTCTCGGGAGGAGGTCTATTCCTTCGTTGACCGTGAGAGCTTGTCATGGGCTAAGTTGGGACTCCCCTGCAGGGATTTGAACTTTCGAAAGCCGTGCCCGCGGTTATGGGCAGATGGGAATTTGTTAATGTCCGGTTGTAGACAACTTGAACCTTAACTTAATTAAAATGAATCAACCGAGTGTGTTACCGTGATGGCCTCTTCTCGGCGGAGTCCGGGAAGCAGACACGGTGTTGGAGTAATGCTTGCGCATGTTGGTATCTAGTTTCTCGCTCGCGCTTTGCCTCCTCTTCTCGCTCTGTTTTGCGAATAAGTTAGCCACCATATTTTGCTAGTCGCTTGCTGCAGCTCCACATATATTTGTACCTTGCCTTACCTATAAGCTTAAATAGTCTTGATCGCGAGGGTGCGAGATTGCTGAGTCCCTGTGGCTCACAGATTACTATTACACCAGATGCAGGGCCTGATGATTCCGCTCCAGGTGACGCGCTTGAGCTCAAGTGGGAGTTCGACGAGGACTCTCAACGATACTATGTTTCTTTTCCTGATGGTCAGTAGTGGTGCCCAGTTGGGGGTGATCGGGACCGTGTCGCATGTTGGGTTATCTTTTATTTTGGCGCCGTAGTCGGGCCATGAGTGTTTGGATGATGTAATGTTATTTATGTACTTGATTGACGTGGCGAGTGTAAGCCAACTATGTTATCTCCCCCTTTTATTATCTATATTACATGGGATGTTGTGAAGATTGCCTAACTTGCGACATATGCCTTCAATGCGATTATGCCTCTAGGTCGTGCCTCGACACGTGGGAGATATACTCGCATCGAGGGTGTTACACCGCTATCCAGCATGCATCTAGAGTATTAAGTTAAAAATGGAGTAACGCCTTAAGCAGGATGACATGATGTAGAGAGATAAATTCAGGCAATATGAAATAAACCCCATCTTGTTATCCTCGATGGCAACGATACAATACGTGCCTTGCTGCCCCTTCTGTCACTGGGTAAGGACACCGCAAGATCGAACCCAAAGCTAAGCACTTCTCCCATGGCAAGAACTACCAATCTAGTTGGCCAAACCAAACGGATAATTCAAAGAGACTTACAAAGATAACCAATCATGCATAAAAGAATTCAGAGAAGATTCAAATATTATTCATAGATAGACTTGATCATAAACCCACAATTCATCGGTCTCAACAAACACACCGCAAAAAGAAGATTACATCGAATAGATCTCCACAAGAGAGGGGGGGGGGACTTTGTATTGAGATTCCAAGAGAGAGAAGAAGCCATCTAGCTACTAACTATGGACCCGAAGGTCTGAGGTAAACTACTCACACTTCATCGGAGGGGCTATGATGATGTAGAAGCCCTCCGTGATGACGGCCCTCTTCCGGCGGAGCTCCGGAACAGGCCCCAAGATGGGATCTCGTGGATACAGAAAGTTGCAGTGGTGGAATTAGGTTTTTGGCTCCTGTTCTGATCGTTTGGGGGTACGTGTGTATATATAGGAGGAAGGAGTACGTCGGTGGAGCACCGAGGGGCCCAAGAGGCACGGGGGCGCGCCCTAGGAGGGGCCCACCCTCGTGACCACCTCTTTGATCCCTTGTAGTAGGGTCCAAGTCTCCTGGATCACGTTCGGTGAGAAAATCACGTTTCCGAAGATTTTATTCCGCTTGGACTCTGGTTGATATTCTGTTTATCCGAAACACTGAAATAGGCAAAAAACAGCAATTCTGGGCTCGGCCTCCGGTTAATAGGTTAGTCCCAAAAATAATATAAAAGTGGAAAATAAAGCCCAATATAGTCCAAAACAGTAGATAATATAGCATGGAGCAATCAAAAATTATAGATACATTGGAGACGTATCAGGCATCCCCAAGCTTAATTCCTGCTCGTCCTCGAGTAGGTAAATGATAAAAAAAGATTTTTTGATGCGGAGTGCTACTTGGCATAATTTCAATGCAAATCTTCTTAATTGTGGTATGAATATTCAGATTAGAAAGATTCAAGACAAAAGTTTATATTGGCATAGAAAATAATAATACTTCAAGCATACTAACAAAGCAATTATGTCTTCTCAAAATAACATGGCCAAAGAAAGTTATCCCTACAAAATCATATAGTCTGGCTATGCTCCATCTTCCGCACACAAAATATTTAAATCATGCACAACCCCGATGACAAGCCAAGCAATTGTTTCATACTCTAACTTTTTCAAAACTTTTTCAATCTTCACACAATACATGAGTGTGAGCCATGGATATATCACTATAGGTGGAATAGAATGGTGGTTGTGGAGAAGACAAAAAGGAGAAGATAGTCTCACATCAACTAGGCGTATCAACGGGCTATGGAGATGCCCATCAATAGATATCAATGTGAGTGAGTAGGGATTTCCATGCAATGGATGCACTAGAGCTATAAATGTATGAAAGCTCAACAAAAGAAACTAGTGGGTGTGCATCCAACTTGCTTGCTTACGAAGACCTAGGGCAATTTGAGGAAGCCCATCATTGGAATATACAAGCCAAGTTCTATAACGTAAAATTCCCACTAGTATATGAAAGTGACAACATATGAGACTCTCTATATGAAGAACATGGTGCTACTTTGAAGCACAATATATGAGACTTGCTATATCATGGTGCTACTTTGAAGGACAAGTGTGGAAAAAAGAATAGTAGCATTGCCCCTTTTTTATTTATTTATATTTTTTTGGGGGCCTTCTTTTTTTTGGCCTTTCTTTTTTTTGGGACAATGCTCTATTGAATGATGATCATCACACTTCTATTTATTTACAACTCAATGATTACAACTCGATACTAAAACAAAGTATGACTCTATATGAATGCCTCCGGCGGTGTACCGGGATATGCAATGAATCAAGAGTGACAAGTATGAAAGAATTATGAATGGTGGCTTTGCCACAAATACTATGTCAACTACATGATCATGATAAGCAATATGACAATGATGGATGTGTCATGATGAACTAGATGGTGGAAAGTTGCATGGCAATATATCTCGGAATGGCTATGGAAATGCCATAATAGGTAGGTATGGTGGATGTTTTGAGGAAGGTATATGGTAGGTGTATGATACAGGCGAAAGGTGCGCGGTATTAGAGAGGCTAGCAAGGGTGGAAGGGTGAGAGTGCGTATAATTCATGGACTCAATATTAGTCATAAAGAAATCATATACTTATTGCAAAAATTTAGAAGTTATCAAAGCAAAGTATTACGTGCATGCTCCTAGGGGGATAGATTGGTAGGAAAAGACCATCGCTCGTCCCCGACCGCCACTCATAAGGAAGACAATCAATAAATAAATCATGCTCCGACTTCATCACATAATGGTTCACCATACGTGCATGCTACGTGAATCACAAACTTCAACACAAGTATTCTTTAAATTCCCAACTACTCAACTAGCATGACTTTAATATTATCACCTCCATATCTCAAAACAATTATCATGCTTCAATCTTTTCTTAGTATTAAACACACTCAAAAGAAAGTTTCACAAATCTTTAATACCAAGCATATTATTATTAGGCAAATTACCATGCTATTAAGAGACTCTCAAATTAATTTAAGTGAAGCATGAGAGATCAATAGTTTCTTTAAAACGAATCCACCATCGTGCTCTAAAAGGTCTAAGTGAAGCACATAGAGCAAAATTATCTAGCTCAAAAGGTATAAGTGAAGCACATAGAGCAAAACTATCTAGCTCAAAGGATATAAGTGAAGCACATAGAGCAAAATTATCTAGCTCAAAAGATATAAGTGAAGCACATAGAGCAAAATTATCTAGCTTAAAAGATATAAGTGAAGCACATAGAATATTCTATCAAATTTTAATTCATGTATGGCTTTCTAAAAAGGTGTGTACAGCAAGGATGATTGTGGCATACAACAAAGACACAAATAATACAAGTCGCTCCAAGCAAAACACATATCATGTTGGTGAACAAAAAAATAGCTCCAAGTAAATTAATGATGGAAGTGGACGAAAAGAGGGGATGCCTTCCGGGGCATCCCCAAGCTTTGACTTTTTGGTGTACTTGGATTATCTTGGGGGTGCCATGGGCATCCCCAAGCTTAGGCTCTTGCCACTCCTTGTTCCATGATCCATCAAAAGAATTCACCCAAAACTTGAAAACTTCACAACACAAAACTCAAGACAGAAAACTCGTGAGCTCCGTTAGCGAAAGAAAACAAAAGACCACTTCAAGGTACTGTAATTAACTCATTCTTTATTTATATTGGTGTTAAACCTACTGTATTCCAACTTCTATATGGATTATAAACTATTTTACTAGCCATAGATTCATCAAATAAGAAAACAACACACGGAAAACAGAATCTGTCAAAAACAGTACAGTCTGTAGTAATCTGTAGCTAGCGCAAAATATGGAACCACAAAAATTCTAAAATAAATTGCTGGACGTGAGGAATTTATCTATTAATCATCTGAAAAAATAATTAACTAAATAGCACTCTTCAAATAAAAATGACAACAGTTCTCGTTAGCGCTAAAGTTTCTGTTTTTTACAGCAAGTTCAACAAGACTTTCCCCAAGTCTTCCCAACGGTTCTACTTGGCACAAACACTAATTAAATACAAAAAACACAACAAAAACATAGGCTAAATAATTTATTTATTAAATAACAGCAAGGCAAAATATTGGGTTGTCTCCCAATAAGCGCTTTTCTTTAAAGCCATCTTAGCTAGGCATTGATAATTTTAATGATGCTCACATGAAAGACAAGAATTGAAGCACAAAGAGGGCATCATAAAACATGTGACAAACACATCTAAGTCTAACATACTTCCTATGCATATTCATCTTATATGCAAACAAATTGTCAAGGCAAGCAAAAACTAGCATATGCAAGGAAGCGCAAAGAAACAATAGCAATCTCAACATAACAAGAGGTAATTTAGTAACATGAAGATTTATACAACCATATTTTCCTCTCTCATAGTAATTACATGTAGGATCATAAGAAAATTCAACAAAATAGCTATCACATACAATATTCTCAACATGATCCACATGCATGCAAAGTTGACACTCTTCCAAAATAGTGGGATTAACATTAACTAAAGTCATGACTTCTCCCAACCCACTATTATCAAGATTTTCATAAGATTGAACATTCTCCAAATATGTGGGATCTAAAGTTGACACTTTTCCAAACCCACTTTCAATAATATTGCAAACACTATTATCAATCTCATATTCATCATGGGGTTTAAATAAATTTTCAAGATCATAAGAAGAATCACCCCAATCATAATCATTGCAACAAGTAGTAGACATAGCAAAATTAGAATCCCCAAGCTTAGGGTTTTGCATCTTATTAGCACAATTGACATCAAGAGGATTTATAATAAAATCATGCTTTTTATTCAAAGATCTATCATGAGTCACTTCATAAAGCACTTCATCACGATTGTCAGATTTACGGATTTCAGGCAAAAGCTTATAAACATAATCTAGTGCATCCAAATCACTAGGAATTGGTTCATCATAATTGGATCCCTTAAAAAGATTGGCAAGCGGATGAGGATCCATAGATCTTAAGTTCTCTGCTTAGTAATAAATAAACAACTATTCCAACCATACGAGCAAACAAAAAGCAAGCGGACAAAAGAGGCAAATAGAGAGGGAGGATAGAGAGAGAGGGTGAATAAAACGACAAGGGTGAACTGGGGGGAGAGGAAAATGAGAGGCAAATGGCAAATAATGTAATGCGAGAGATAGGGATTGTGATGGGTACTTGGTATATTGACTTTTTGCGTAGACTCTCCGGCAACGGCGCCAGAAATCCTTCTTGCTACGTCTTGAGCTTGCGTTGGTTTTCCCCGAACAGGAAGGGATGATGCAGCAGAGTAGCGTAAGTATTTCCCTCAATTTTTGAGAACCAAGGTATCAATCCAGTAGGAGCCCACGCTCAAGTACCTCATACCTGCACAAAGCGATAGCTACTCGCAACCAACGCGATTAGGGTTGTCAAGCCTGTCGGATTTCGGGTTCCGACAGACCCTTGAGGTTCAAACACTGGGGTGCGCATGGAGATTTCGCCTCCTACCTACCTGCACCCCTCCGCCATGCTTGGATCTAAACTAAGGAAAGAACAACACAAGAGACATAGGGTTTATACTGGTTCGGGCCATCGTTGTGGTGTAATACCCTACTCCAGTGTGTGTTGTGTGGATTGCCTCTTGGGCTGATGATGAACAATACAAGGAAGAACAGCCTCGCGAGGGTCTGTTCTTGGCTGGGGCGATGAACTACTCGGAGGAGTTCAGTCACCTTTCTCTCTCTCTGCTCTCCTATGACCGACCCCCTTGCTGTGTGGGTGGCTGGTCCTATTTATAGAGACCCTGGTCCTCTCCCCAAATATTGAGCGGGAAGGGAGCCAACGATGGCGAGCTAATTTGAAGGGGGACAACAAGTATCAACTATCCCGACAAAAGTAGTCTTCGCCTGCGCAAAGCTCTGGTGATGACGCCGTCTTGGGCTCCACGGTGACCTCCGTCTCGTAGTCCTCCTGGTCTTGGTCTCGTTGCACCAAAATGGCAACCTTTGACTGATGCCTCGGTACTCCACGGCTGCGCTTGCACCCTTTGCACCAAAGAGGAAAGGAGGATGCTCCACGGGCTAGCACCCGCCTGGCACCCCCGGTCATCATGGCTTGCGTCACGGGCACCTCGTGAGGTACCCCGCCTTGATCTCTCCGCCTCCTCGTGAGCCAGTCTGACGAGGCCGTGCCTGAGGAAGCTCCTCGTCGTTCGCCCCGCGAGGCTTGGCCCCTTGCGAGGGTCTTGGGTTTGTGTTGGTGAAGATGGGCCGTGCTGGGCCCCCCTTTGAGCCACGCTGCAGGCCGCAGGCAGGCAAGTCTGGGGACCTCCGTTCCCAGAACGCCGACAGTAGCCCCCGGGCCCAAGGCGTGCCTGGACTTTGCCGTGCAGGGAGGCGGAAGGGCAAGAGCGAAGCGCCGCGTGGCGGTTGATTGGACGTGGGCGTCTCCACTTCCCCATGGTGCCTCGGCAACTGCACTGACTGGACAAGTCCCTGCATGCAAAACGGGTCATGATTACCTGCGATCGTGGAGGTCGGCGGTTGGCCTCCGCCGGCTATAAGTACGGGACGGCGTGTGCCCTTCCGGTTCATCTCCCCTTGCTTCTCCTTCTTCTTCATGGCCCCGTCGAGGAGGTTCTCGGCCGTGGAGAAGGGGAAGGCTTTCCAGGCAGAGCATGCCTCTCCCCTTCCCAAGCGCGGCAGAGGGCGCCCCCGCAAACATCCTGTGGCCACCACGGCAGCTCCCTGCGGCCGCGGAGACGCTTTCCAGCGCAGTGGCGGGCGGATTGCTGTGGCCGGGGGGTGCGCTCCGGCTGCGCGTCCCCCTATGCCGCGCTTTTGCGCTGCAGAGGTGCTGCCGGAGTTCGTCGTGTGGTCGGCGGAGCAGACTAGCACCCGGCTCCCACTTCCTCGCTTCCTCCTCGGTGAGCTCCCGGCCGGCGCCCTGGGCGGCCTCTGGCTTCAGGCCGACGGCTGCTGCAGCCGGGCCTCATGGGTTTCACTGGAGTCTCCACAGCTGGGAGCCTAGCCCTGGCCCGCGGTTGGCAGACGTTTGCCCGCGCACGTGGCCTGGGCCGTCGGTGCACCCTATACTTCAGGTTCGACGGCGATGCCACCCTCTACGTGAGGGTGTTTGGGGAAGATGGTCGCCGCGCAGTGTCGTGGTTCTAAGCCTGACAGTAGAGTGGGGGGTAGGTATGGAGAGGCAAGGTCCTAGCTATGGAGAGGTTGTAAACACAAGGGATGTACGAGTTCAGGCCCTTCTCAGAAGAAGTAATAGCCCTACGTCTCGGAGCCCGAAGGCGGTCGAGTGGATTATGAGTATATGAGTTACAAGGTGCCGAACCCTTCTACCTGTGGAGGGGGGTGGCTTATATAGAGTGCGCCAGGACCCCAGCCAGCCCACGTAGGAGAGGGTTTAAGGTGAGTTAAGTGTGGGGCGTTACTGGTAACGCCCCACATAAAGTGTCTTTACTATCATAAAGCCTACTTTATTACAGGCCGTTGCAGTGCAGAGTGCCTCCTGACCTCCTGGTGGTCGAGTGAGTCTTCGTGGTCGAGTCCTTCAAGTCAGTCGAGTGAGTCCCTCGTTGGTCGACTGGAAGGCGACCTCTTCTAAGGGTGTCCTTGGGTAAGGTACTTAGATCAGGTCCATGACCCTACCCTAGGTACATGACCCCATCATTAGCCCCCGAATGGATTGAGGCTTTGAGTGAGGAAGGAGTTGATGTCGTTTCCGATTAACTTTTGCGCTCTGGTCGTGCGTTGTTCTGGACCAAAGAATCTCTTCGTTGATAGTGAGCAACTTGTCTTCAGTCGACTCGATCCATTCTCTTCTTTCGTCGAGTGATCTTTCGGGCTTCGACGATCTCCGAGCGACGGATCGCGGGAAACCCCGTGCCTGACAGACCGATCTGCTGTTCGCGGATTCCGCGGGATGCGAAATTTGGGGACGCGCGCGAAGCGGAGCGAACCGCAGCGTTCGGATGGGACGGGACATAGACGCCTCGATCTCCGTGCCGCTTTCTCCGCCACGTATCCCGTCTGCATAACTGTTCCTGGATATGATTAGATCGACCGTGCCCACCTGTCATCCACTCGGAAGGGACCTTATAAATGCGCCCGGCGAGGATTTCTGTACTGTGCCTCAGCATTCTCTCTCTCTCTGCTCCCTTCGTCCCCGTCCAGCGCGCTCGCTCTCGCCCCCCCACAACTTCCCCACGCGCATCTCGCCGGCAATCATGGCCAAGGAGAAGACGGGCGGTGCTGGAACGTGCGAAGAAGGCGTCGGCGTCGGAGAAGGCGAAGGGGAGATCTACCAGCCGCGGCGGGTCTTCGTCCAGATCCCGCCTGCCGAAGGGCTGGGTCCAAGGAGACTGGATCCAGTCGACCATCACAGAAAAAGACCTCCTCGACATGGCCAACGAGGGCTTGATCCCTCATGGAGCTGCGAGGCTTCCGGGGAAGGAGTGGCAGCCCCGGCCAGAAGAGGGTGAGTGTGTGCTCTTGGCCACCCATGTTGATCGTGGATTTTCTTTGCCGCCGAGTATTTTCTTCTGTGGCTTCTTGAACTTCTTTGGAGCGCAGCTCCACCACTTTACCCCAAATTCTATCGCCTATCTTGCCGCATTCATGTCCATGTGTGAGGGTTTCCTGGGCTGTCGACCGCACTGGGGTTTGTTCAAGCATATATTCACGTGTCGCTCTCAGACCATGAAGAAGGCGAGCCCAGGCGATGAAAGGACCCGAGTCGTCCAAATGTGTGGGGGTCTGGGCATCCAGGTGAGGAATAAGAGCACCTTCCCGCCCATGACCTTTCCCGAGTCAGTCAGAGGCTGGCAGTCGACCTGGCTCTACTGCCAGGACCAGTCGACGCCGGGGCAGTCGAGTGGACTCCCACAGTTTACCATGGACCGAGTGAACAAGCCCTCCTCTCTGAAGTTGATTCCGGAGGAGAAAGCTGACGTGAAGATGTTGATGGAGCGCGTGGTGCAGTTGGTTCGGGAGGGAGTGACGGGCATGGACCTCCTGGAGGTCTTCCTCAGGCATCGCATCCAGCCCCTTCAGTTCCGGAGCCACTGCATGTGGTTGTACTGTGGGACTGAAGACGAGACTCGAGTCCATCCAGAAGCAGTCGACGATGTCACTCTGGAAAGATGGATGGTAGCCGTTACCGGAAACAAGGATAACCCACGCGGAGCCAGAAGGATTCCTCCACTCGACCACAACAGCGATCCAAACAAGGTACATTTGCTCTGCTCTCCACTGTGTTCTTGTCACATTCATTTCTGTTTATCCTGCCGACTGGTCGACTAATCCTTGTCTTCATATCTGCTAGGCTCTCACCGAACTGTACTCGATGCCCAATGGGGCACAAGCTCCGACTGAGGAGGGTGAGGCGAGTGGGGGCGAGAGCCAGGAAGAGGAGGAATGGGACTCGGACGTTGCAGAGGATGATGACGACGATGATGATGATGACGGTGATGAAGATGACGTTGAGGATGAGGAAGAAGAGGAGGAGGAGGTCGTACCACCGCGCTCAGAAAGGCGGTCGAAGCTTGTCCACGACCCTTCGACTGAACGTGGCAAGGGGGTTGCGACCGTTGTTCAGTCGACCAAGCGCCCTCGGACCACCTCTCCGGTGCCGAGTGAAAAGGCGCCGAAGCAGCCCAGGGCGGCCCCGTCGAAGACGATTAAGCTCCTACCGAAGATGAAGGTGTCCATCCCTACCATATCAGGGTAATCGTGCTGTTTGAATCTTCTTATTTTGTGTGAACTTTGTCTCTGGTCGACGCTGAAGTTAGTCGACTGATCCTTTGGAGTTGCAGTGCTGCTACTTCTGAAACCGCAGCCCGGGCTGATGACCATGAGATGGAGGACGCAGCAACTTCGAAACCAGGTACTGTATTCTTAACGCCGTTCTTAGTCGACTGACTCGCGATCTCTGATCATGATTCTTCTTTGTAGCTCCACCCACTGCTGTTATCAATCTTCCTGATGATGATGAGGATGAAGAACCACTGAAGCGCAGGAGAAGTAGGAAAGCGTCCGCCAGTAAGGTGCCCCAGGATGTGATGGCGCCTGAGATTCTGATTGCGGAGGAAGAGAACACCACTCGACACACGGTGTCCTTCGCAGATCCATTGACGAGTGCTCAGCAGCCCTCCCTCTTCACGACGCACCACGTCCCAGAGGACCAAGCTGGCGCGGCGAAGGAAGCGATACGCCAGGCGGGAATCATGATGGAGCAGTTAAAGACCATCCGGGATGCGAGCCAGGCAGCTTATGATGCCAGTTCTGCCCTTCAAAGCAATGTTCAGGTCAGTCGACCACTGTTTGTTCTGTTGGATATGCAACCAAAAACTTTTCCTTTCCAAAATTTATAGTAGTCACCCACTGGGTGTGTCGATTAAACTCCGTGTTAGCGGGGGCACGCTGAGTGCACCCGCTGGGTGTAGTCCCCAAGGCTAAGGTCGACTGCTGGCAGTCGGCCTTAGGCTTTATGATGTCAATCTTTCTGTCAGTCGACTATGTCGACTGGATTTCACAAACCGGTGGGGGCACGCTGAGTGCACCCACTGGGTGTAGTCCCCGAGACTATGGTCGACTGCTTGCAGTTGATCACAGTCTTAAAGAATACATCTGTCTTTTTTTTTGAGGTCGACTGGTCGACTTTATCTTCAACAGGATTAGTGGGGGCACGCTGAGTGCACCCACTGGGTGTAGTCCCCGAGACTACGGTCGAATGCTTGTATTCGGCTGTAGTCTTAGAAACGTGTGTTTTTTTCTTTTTCACTCGGAAGTGAATTATATTTGACATTTAGTCGATTGGTTCTTCGCAGAACTCCCGTGATCTTGTGGCTCGCTACTCTGAGCTGGAAAACAAGCACACTCAACTCGAGCTGAGCTTGAAGCTGGTTCAGGAGAAGCTGACGAAGGCAAAGGAGGAGACCGAAGGTATGTTTGGTGAGACCCTGACGACTGCTTTTCCCCTTGCTTGTTTCAAAATCTGACCTTGCTGTAACTTGCAGGTAAGGTAAGGGAGGCCCAACAGAAGAAAGACCTCGAACTAGCTGAGAAGATCAAGCTTGCTGACGAGAAGTTAGCTTCAGTCACCAAGCTTGAACAAGACAATACCAATCTGAAAGCTGCTCTTGGGATCGCCAACAAGGAGGTCAGTCGACTGAAAACTGATAAAGCTGCCCTGACCGACCAAGTCAGCAAATTGACTGGGAAGAAAACTGATCTGGAGGCCTTCCTGAGTGGTCTTGCCAAGAAGCTGTTTCTTATGCTTGAAGGTAAACCTCTATGCTTGGCAAAAATTTCCAATTGTGGTTTTTCCATTTGACCATCCCCTTGACTTAGTGATCATCCTTGCAGAATTTTGTCAAAACTTTGAAGAAGAAACTAGCCGGCTGGAGCCAAACCTCGACCCCGTCAATTCTCCGGTGAACGACGAAGTTGCCATGGATGTTTTCCGACTGGAGTCTCGTGTTGCAGCTGTCGTGGACTATCTCGCAAGGCTGAAGGCCGCCACATCTCGCATCGACTCGACGCTCTGGCCTGAGGAGACACTTCAGAATGACCTTGAGTCGCTGATGGCCCGCTTGAACACGATCCCTGGTCGAGTGCAGGAATGGAAGAAGTCCTCGGCTCGGTGTGGTGCAGATGTTGCTCTGTGTCTGGCCCGAGTCCACTGTAAAGATGCGCGAGAAGAGAAGCTGGCGGCTCTTCGGATGGCCAACACCAAGAAACACGACTTCAGGTCCTTTATGGAAACTTTCCTTGCAGCTGCCACTCGGATCGCCGACGGAATTGACCTTGATGAATTCGTTGCACCTTCCAGCCCTCCACAGGAGGGGTAAAAAACTTCTTCTGGCTCGACGCTTTAAATTTGCCTCGGTATGCCGAGTGGAATTGTAACCGATAAACCTTAACAGGCTTAACGCCTGAGCACTTTCGGTTCCTTTAGATATCGATCCAAACTTGAATTTGGTGCTTGAATATGACTGCCTTTGGCTTGAAATGTCTTTTGCAGGTTCAAAGCAAGGCGCCTTTACTGCAATCGACTTATTCTTTAGTCCACTTAGGCGAGCACTGGGTTGCGGCTAAGCCTCCGAGTCGAAGCCCGGCTTACCACTCGGTAGGATTTCTATAACTTAGGCGAGCACTGGGCTGCAGCTAAGCCCCCGAGTGAGAGGTTTACTCTTCACTCGGTAGGATTTTGATAACTTAGGCGAGTGCTTGGACTGCAGCTAAGCCCCCGAGTGAGAGGGTTGCTCTTCACTCGGTAGGATTTTTGTAACTTAGGCGAGCACAGGGCTGCAGCTAAGCCCCCGAGTGAGAGGGTCGCTCTTCACTCGGTAGGATTTTTGTAACTTAGGCGAGCACAGGGCTGCAGCTAAGCCCCCGAGTGAGAGGTTTGCTCTTCACTCGGTAGGATTTTGATAACTTAGGCGAGTGCTTGGACTGCAGCTAAGCCTCCGAGTGAGAGGGTCGCTCTTCACTCGATAGGATTTTTGTAACTTAGGTGAGTGCTTGGACTGCAGCTAAGCCCCCGAGTGAGAGGGTCGCTCTTCACTCGGTAGGATTTTTGTAACTTAGGCGAGCACAGGGCTGCAGCTAAGCCCCCGAGTGAGAGGTTTGCTCTTCACTCGGTAGGATTTTTATAACTTAGGCGAGTGCTTGGACTGCAGCTAAGCCCCCGAGTGAGAGGGTCGCTCTTCACTCGGTAGGATTTTTGTAACTTGGGCGAGCACAGGGCTGCAGCTAAGCCTCTGAGTGAAAGTCTGGCTTACCACTCGGTAGGATTTTGATAACTTAGGCGAAACGGATTCGCAGCTAAGCCTCCGAGTGGGAGGTTTGCTCTTTACTCGGTAGGATTTTTATAACTTAGGCGAGTTCTTGGACTGCAGCTAAGCCTCCGAGTGAGAGGGTCGCTCTTCACTCGGTAGGATTTTTGTAACTTAGGCGAGCACAGGGCTGCAGCTAAGGCTCCGAGTGAGAGGTTTGCTCTTCACCCGGTAGGATTTTGATAACTTAGGCGAGTGATTGGACTGCAGCTAAGCCCCCCGAGTGAGAAGGTCGCTCTTCACTCGGTAGGATTTTTGTAACTTAGGCGAGCACAGGGCTGCAGCTAAGCCCCCGAGTGAAAGTCTGGCTTACCACTCGGTAGGATTTTGATAACTTAGGCGAAACGGATTCGCAGCTAAGCCTCCGAGTGGGAGTCTGGCTCACCACTCGGTAGGATTTTTACAAACTTAGGCGAAACAGATTCGCGGCTAAGTCACCCATTGAGGGGGAATTTTATTGGACAAAAATAAAAAGTGACAGAAATTATGGAGGAACTATGACACTATTATTTTGAGGTCCATGAACTACAGAAGTACTTTATTGCAACTCATCCGAGTGATAAAACTTAAGTGTAAAATGGGCGGAGTAGCTCCGCGTTCCAAGCTCGGGGCTCATCGATATTATGCTCGACGTTGTAAAGACGGTACGCCCCATTGTGGAGAACCTTGGTGACGATGAAGGGGCCTTCCCTAGAAGGAGCAAGCTTGTGTGGTTTGTGCTGATCCACTCGGAGAACTAAATCTCCTTCCTGGAAGGCTCGACCTCTCACATTTCTGGCGTGGAAACGACGCAAATCTTGTTGGTAGATGGTCGACCGTATCAGAGCCATCTCCCTTTCTTCCTCTAAAAGGTCGACTGCGTCCTGCCGCGCTTGTTCAGCCTCTGCTTCGTTGTAGATTTCAACTCGAGGAGGATTGTGGAGAAGATCACTCGGCAAGACTGCTTCAGCTCCGTAGACCAAGAAGAATGGAGTTCTTCCGGTCGACCGATTAGGTGTGGTCCGCAGCCCCCAAAGCACTGAGGGAAGTTCGTCGACCCAAGCTCCAGCCGCGTGTTTGAGATCACGCATCAGTCGGGGCTTCAATCCCTTAAGAATCAGTCCATTAGCTTGCTCCGCTTGTCCATTCGACTGCGGATGGGCGACTGAAGCGTAGTCGACCCGTGTGCCTTGGGAGTTGCAGAAATCTCTGAATTCCTCCGAGTCAAAGTTCGACCCATTATCCGTAATGATGCTGTGCGGGACTCCATATCTGAATATTAGTTCCCTGATGAAGCTAACAGCAGTACCGGTGTCAAGGTTCTTGATTGGTTTAGCCTCGATCCACTTGGTGAACTTGTCGACTGCCACCAGTACATGCGTGAAGCCACTTCGTCCTGTTCTCAAAGGACCGACCATGTCCAGTCCCCATAGTGCGAAAGGCCAGACGAGTGGGATGGTCTTCAGAGCCGACGCAGGCTTGTGCGACATATTCGAGTAGAACTGACATCCCTCGCACTTATCTACTATTTCTTTTGCCATCTCATTCGCCTTTGGCCAGTAAAATCCGGCTCGGTATGCTTTGGCCACGATGGTCCGAGAGGACGCATGATGACCACAGGTCCCCGAGTG
This sequence comes from Triticum aestivum, assembly GCF_018294505.1. Classification (NCBI taxonomy): domain Eukaryota; kingdom Viridiplantae; phylum Streptophyta; class Magnoliopsida; order Poales; family Poaceae; genus Triticum; species Triticum aestivum. The sequence continues at coordinate 338,377,086 of NC_057812.1, read as the reverse complement.
GATATCATTGAGGATGAGTCGACCTTCTTCTGGTGTTATGCACTTCTGGCCAACCCCAGTCGCGCTTTCTCTGTATAATTGTCCTTTGATTATGGTAAAGGCCTTAGATCGACGGACGATCTGTCGAGCCTCTTCCTCATCCTCCGGAAGCTCTTTTCTCAGGATATATGCGACATACGGAACTGTCCAGTCGGGAATGACCACCAAAACCTCCATGATCAAGTCGACCACCGCTGGGACTTCAACTTCAGTCGGATCTGTGGCACTCTTGGGCTGTGGAGTTTCTTCGGTGAAAGGATCTTCTTTGACTGACGGAGTGTGTATATGCTCCAAGAACACACCACTCGGAATGGCTTCTCTCTTGGAACCTATCTTTGCTAGATCATCAGCTGCTTGATTTTTCAGTCGGGGTATATGATGGAGCTCCAACCCCTCGAACTTCCTTTCCAGCTTCCTCACTGCACTGCAGTATCCAGTCATGGCTGGGCTTCTCACGTCCCACTCTTTCATCACCTGGTTGACCACTAAATCCGAGTCGCCATAGACCATCAGGCGACGGACGCCGAGTGAAATGGCCATGCGCAACCCATATAAGAGGGCCTCATATTCTGCCTCATTGTTGGAGGAATGAAAGTGAATCTGGAGCACATATCTGAGCTTATCTCCTCTGGGGGAAACCAGGACAACCCCAGCACCGGAACCATTCAACATCTTAGAGCCATCAAAGAACATGGTCCAATGCTCCGAGTGAACTTCAGTCGGCTGCTGTTGTTCAATCCACTCGGCGATGTTTCCTTTTTCCGACTGACTCGGCTTGTGCTTGCCGCTTCGGAGTCGGTCTTCTTCTTCGCCGTTGGCGTACTTGGTAGCAATATCCATCATCCGACTCAAGGTCATGTCACCGGTTCGACCAAACTTCAAACTCAGCTCTCTGTTCTTGACGCCATCTTTGAAGGCGCAGACTGCCTGATGATCAGACACATTCTCCACAGTGTGGTGCAAAGTGATCCACCTCTGAATATACTCTCTGAGAGTCTCATTAGCCTTCTGCACGCAGACTTGCAACTCTGTCAATCCAGCTGGTCGCTTGCAAGTCCCTTCAAACGTTCTGATGAACACTCGGGACAGCATGAGGGGCAAATGCTTCATGGCCACCTCGTCGTTCCCACCACCAATCTGAACTGCCACTCGGTAGTCTTCAAGCCAAGTTTCAGGCTTAGACTCACCAGTGAACTTGCTGACTCCTGTTGCCAACCTGAAATTGGGAGGGATAACTGCGGCTCTGATAGCTCTGCTGAAACATTCAGGACCAGAAACATGCACTCGACTGCTTGTGGGTGCATCTCTGTCGAGTCCGCCTCGATGGGCTCTGTTCCGGTCGACCAAACCTTGCACGATAATGGATCGCGCGTCGAAGCCTGGTTCTCTGGGGTCGACTGGAACCCTTCGCCCTGTACTGTACTGACGCCTGTCATCTTGCTACCGAGGAGCGTAAGACCCACCCCTCGGAGGGGAATGGGCACTCGACGCCTATCATCTCGGTCGAGTCGGTCACCATATTGGCCTCGCCGATTCTCGTGCCCCTCACGCCGCGGAGGCGATCTGGGGCTGTGAGCCGACTGAACCATATTCGTAGTGACGGATCGACTGTGAATTCTGTTGCGCGACTGAGACACGGCTGAATTCTGATCTCCTGCTGCCGGGAGCAGATCCCTGATCTGCAGCAAACCTCTGCCAGCTTCCGACTGCGAAGGCTGGATGGACTCTGCTATACGGGTCGCAGCTGCTAAATTCTGGATTGGGGTTCGATATACCTGAGTCGGCGGGAAGAGTTGACGTCGACTGGTGTCGGGAACTCGTTGCCGCGCGCGCTCGTCAAGTGCTCGCTGAAGATTCTCCAGTCGAGTGCGTTCGGCCAAATTGGCCAAACGTGCCTCCTCTAAGGCATGAGCCTCGGGGGTTTCTCCTGCGATGGGAGTACGCAGGGCATCCACGTTCCTGCGGCGAAGTTCCTCTCTTTGCAGAGAGTCGAGTGGCTCGGGCTGGTACTCTTCGTGGCCTCGTGCGGGGTCGCCTCCGTCACCTGCTCCACCATCACGGGCGAAGCCAGGGGGACTGCGGGGCCCGTCGACCATCAAGATTTCCGCCGCTGGATCACTGCTACCGCACTCGGATGCAGTCTCTACGGAGCCAGTCGACAGATCGAACAAGCCGTAGAGAGATTCGTCGGGCTCGATTGCCGCAACTTGGGTGGTGGCCGATTGGTGAGCCACCGCGTGCCTCACCCATCGCTGAAGCCTCGACCGGCCCGAGCGCTTGCGCTGGCGGGAGACCGGGAGGGTGGATGATGGAGGAGCCGACCGATACGGGGTTGACGGTTGCCGCAGAAGAACGCCGCGGACACATGCGCGAAAATGCGTCGCACCGCAAACGGGGAGCGCATCAACGTCGAGTGGAGCCTCCTGGAGCCACGCGGAGTCGTCGGCGATGAAGGTGAGAGTGCCGAGACGGATCTCTCGACCCTCGACCAAAAATCCAGCAGACACCATGATGAAAGTACTCGGAAGAATCGCAACTTCTCCACAAAATCGCTAAAACACCTGCCCCAAGGTGGGCGCCAACTGTCGTGGTTCTAAGCCTGACAGTAGAGTGGGGGGTAGGTATGGAGAGGCAAGGTCCTAGCTATGGAGAGGTTGTAAACACAAGGGATGTACGAGTTCAGGCCCTTCTCGGAAGAAGTAATAGCCCTACGTCTCGGAGCCCGGAGGCGGTCGAGTGGATTATGAGTATATGAGTTACAAGGTGCCGAACCCTTCTACCTGTGGAGGGGGCTGGCTTATATAGAGTGCGCCAAGACCCCAGCCAGCCCACGTAGGAGAGGGTTTAAGGTGAGTTAAGTGTGGGGCGTTACTGGTAACGCCCCACATAATGTGTCTTTACTATCATAAAGCCTACTTTATTACAGGCCGTTGCAGTGCAGAGTGCCTCCTGACCTCCTGGTGGTCGAGTGAGTCTTCGTGGTCGAGTCCTTCAAGTCAGTCGAGTGAGTCCCTCGTTGGTCGACTGGAAGGCGACCTCTTCTAAGGGTGTCCTTGGGTAAGGTACTTAGATCAGGTCCATGACCCTACCCTAGGTACATGACCCCATCATGCAGGGTGTTGCCTCGAGGGCGACGACCGCGGCTGGGAACCCGGCTCCGGCGATGATGGAGAGGACGGTGCTCGCGGGGCTGGTGGCGCTGAGGGGTCCTCAAGTTTTTCCGGTCCTTCTTCAGGTGGCGACTCTCCTACTGGTGGCCGTAGCCAGCCCCCACGCCATCGTATCTGCTTGGGGGTGGTGGCGCGTCCGCCCACCGACGCGCCCTGGTGAAGCGCAAGAGGGAGTCCGCCTGAGCTCCGGAGGCAGCTCGGGCTTCCCTGCGGGCCGGTGCGAGGCGAGCCGCACCAGATTTGTTTTTTCTCTTTCCTTTTCCTACATAAAGAAGGACATTAGTGTGGTGCCCCACGGGGGCGTATATGGGTTATTGCTGTTAATTATCGTTTCGCTTTCTTCATCGTACCTTCCGACTATGTGCCCGCGCGTGGATGGTTCCCGGCCCCAGCCGTGGGGGCGACCGACCCAGGCCCTGTGTTTGTGTCGCGGTACCCGAGGGGCATGGACTGGAGGGGTGCTCCTGCAAGGGGCCCAGGTCGCGAACCCTTTGAGTGACTAGGATAGGAACATTCGCGAGGGCGCTCAGCTCTCCTCCTGGCGAGGCCTTGCACAAGAGAAATCGAGGCAGGAGCATGAAAAGCCGAAGAACAGCAAGCCAAAGACGGCAACAACTTCAATAAAACTTCAAATGAAGAAGAACAAGCCAACTTCGGAAAGCAAATGAAAAGCCGCGTCCGGCAACTAGTCTAGTCTTCGACGTCTTCTGTCCAGCGCGGAGCTAAGTGCTACCACTGGGCATGGGAGGGAGCCCCAGGGCCTGAGGCCGGCGCTCCTAAGACTCCGGGGCGTGCACGGCCCCAACTCATTATTACGTGAGAGTGTCACGGGCGGCGAGCTTCACAGGCGTTCGCCTTGCTTCACAGGCTCCGGGCCTTTTCCGAAACGCGATAGCTTCACAGGCATTGGCCTTGCTTCACAGGCTCTGGGCCTTTTCCAAAGCGCGATAGCTTCACAGGCATTCGCCTTGCTTCACAGGCTCCGGGCCTTTTCCAAAAGGTGATAGCTTCACAGGCATCCGCCTTGCTTCACAGGCTCTGGGCCTTTTCCAAAACGCGATAGCTTCACAGGCATTCACCTTGCTTCACAGGCACCGGGCCTTTTCCAAAACGCGGTAGCTTCACAGGCATTCTCCTTGCTTCACAGGCTCTGGGCCTTTTCCAAAACGCGATAGCTTCATAGGCATTCGCCTTGCTTCACAGGCTCCAGGCCTTTTCCAAAACGGGATAGATTCACAGGCATTCGCCTTGCTTCACAGGCTCCGGGCCTTTTCCAAAACGCGATAGCTTCATAGGCATTTTCCTTGCTTCACAGGCTCCGGGCCTTTTTAGGGGTAGAACCGCCGGAGGTGCTGGATGTTCCATGCGTTCTGGATCGGCACTCCCTCCTGAGTCTCCAAGCGCGCTGAGCCGAGCCTGGAAACATGAACAACCTTGAACGGGCCCTCCTACATGGGAGAGAGCTTGTGCAGCCCCTCCCTGGAGAGGACCCGCCTGAGCACAAGGTCTCCTACCTCGAGTGTCCTGGGGCGGATGTTGCGGCAGTGATATCGCCGCAGCGCTTGTTGGTACCTCGCCGCTTGTAGCGCGTCTTCTCGGTGATGTTCCTCCCCCAACACGAGGTCCATCCCCCGCATGGTGTCCTGTTGCGCCTCGTTGAACGCCAGGACCTGCGCGGAGTGACGTCTGACCTCGTGAGGGAGGACCGCTTCGGCCCCGTAGACGAGGAAGAACGGGGTCTCCCCAGTCGGCTTGGTCACGGTTGTGCGGATGGACCACAACACGGACTGAAGCTCGTCGTACCAACCTCTGCCGCAGGCCTCCAGCTTCTTCTTGAACGTCCTAGTTTTGAGGCCCCTCAGGACCTCCGCATTGGCTTGCTCGGCCTGGCCGTTGCTTCGGGGGTGCGCCACCGAAGCGTAGCATATCTGCGTTCCAAGGTTAGCACAGTACATTTTGAAGAGGTTACTGGTGAACTGCGAACTGTTGTTCGTGATGATGCGATTCGGCACCCCGAACCGGCTCACGATGCCCTTGATGAACTTGACCGCGGAACCCGCAGGAATGGTGCGGACAGCCTCCACTTCAGCCCACTTGGTGAACTTGTCTACCACAACGTAAAGGTAGAGGTAGCCCCCTGGCGCCCAAGGAAACGGACCCAAGATGTCGAGCCCCCAGAATGCGAATGGCCACGAAAGGGGGATAGTCTGCAAGCCCCCTGTCGGCTGATGGATCTGCTTGGCATGGAACTGGCAGGCCTCACAAGCTTTCACTAGTTCAACGGCGTCATTGAGCGCGGTGGGCCAATAAAACCCATTGCAGAACGCCTTGCCGACGAGGGTCCGTGACGATGAATGATGTCCGCAGTCCCCGCCGTGTATATCTTCCAGTAGTTCCTTCCCTTGCTCCCTAGAGATGCAGCGCAGGGATACATCGTCTGGTCGCTTCCGGTAGAGCTCTCCATCTCTGATGCAGTATGTCGTGGCCTGGTGTGCCACTCGCTCTGCTTCCTCCTCCTTCTCCGGCAGGGTCCCTTACGTCAAGTAGCTCCGGAGCTCCATGATCCAACATCCCTCCTGAGGTTCCATTGTCAGGAGCAGGCGTGCTCCTGAGGCCGGGCCACAGGCCGGAGCTCCGGAGGCAGGTGGCCGGGGGAGCTCCTCCCGGGGCTGAGCCGTGTTTGATAGTGACGGCAAGGCTGAAGGCTTGAAGAGCCCTTCCTCAAAAACTCCAGGCTCCTGAGGTAACCGCCTGGACACGCGTTTGGCGATGTCATCGGCCTCTTGATTGGTGCCACAGGGCACATGCTGCAACTCCAACCCCTAGAACTGCTTCTCCATCCTGTGGACCTCTACAAGGTAGGCCTCCATGTGCTCATCCTTCGGCTCATACACCTTGTTGGAGAAATTGACAAGGAGCTGCGAATCGCCCTTGATGGTGAGGCATTTCACCCCCAGGGTAGCTGCGGCCTTCAAGCCTACTACTAAACCTTCATACTCCGCTATGTTGTTGGAGACCTTTTCGCGTTGCTAGAAACAAAGCTGCACGGCGTAATAGAGTTTGTCCTAGGTGGGCGATATAAGCACCGCCCCAGCCCCTGCGCCGTGTCTGGAGAACGCCCCATCAAAGTACATGACCCAGCCTTCTGGCGCCTCGCTTCCCGGGAACAGGGACCGATCCTCGTCGGCCTTAAGCCCTGGCGCCTCCGTCCATTCTGCCACAAAATCCGCCAACGCTGCTCCCTTGATGACTCTGGTCGTGCTGAATTCGAGCTGAAACGCTTGCAACTCTATGTTCCACTCAGCGACTCTCCCAGCTGAATTGGGGCTCCTGAGCACCCTCTCTAGGGGGTATGACGAGACAACCTTGATAGTGTTGCAGCTTGCGCGAGGCCACCAGTAGCGCGAGGAGGAGTTTCTAGGGCATAGGGTACCGCGCCCTTGCATCCCGCAACACTGTGCTGACAAAGTACACTGGGTGCTCAACGAGGTGGAGTGCGTCAGTGCTGGAGGCTCCCTTTGGAGACCATGGCGCCTCTCGAGACAATGAGGCCTCCCGAGACTGGCCATCTGGGAGAGGGGCCTCTTCTGCCTCTGGTGCGCCCCTCTGCGGCGGCTGGTCCTCATCAGCCGTCGTGGCGGCTTCTGTGGGCCTTCCTCGTGCCAGTTCCGCCTTGCCTCGGGCTGCTGCTGCGGTTTTGATTCGGCGCTCCTCTCTAACTGCCACCAGGGTTGCGCTGGCGGAGTAGGGAGTGGCGGCGAGGTAAAGCACCAGGGGCTCTTGAGGGCGTGGAGCCACCATGACCGGTGGGCTGGTCAGGTATTTCTTGAGATCCTGGAATGCCTTGTCGGCCTCTTCAGTCCACTCGAAGGGCCCCTTTTTCTTCATTAGCTGGAAGAAGGGTAGCGCTCTCTCCCCCAACTTGGAGATGAAGCGCCCTAGCGCGGTCACGCGCCCCGTGAGCTTCTGCATTTCTCTGAGGGTCTTTGGCGGGCTCATGTCTTCCACTGCCTTGACCTTCTCCGGGTTAGCCTCAATGCCTCGGTGAGGCACGAGGAAACCCAAGAGCTTGCCCGAGGGGACTCCGAACACACATTTCTCTGGATTGAGCCATAGGTTCACTGCGTTGAGGCTCGCGAAGGTTTCCTCCAGGTCTTGTATCAAGGTCCTGGCCTCCCGAGATTTTACCACGATGTCATCGACGTAAGCTTCAACATTCTTCCTGAGCTGCAGGCCCAAGGTGATATGCATCAGCCGCTGAATGGTCGCCCCTGCGTTATGCAGTCCGAATGGCATGCAGGTGTAGCAGTACACCCCACACGGGGTTAGGAAGGCTGTCTTCTCGATGTCTTCAACCGCCATCTTGATCTGGTGATACCCAGAGAAGGCATCCAGGAAGCATAGCAGGTCGCATTCCGCAGTGGAATCGATGATCTGGTCGATGCGGGGGAGCGGGAACGGATCTTGCGGGCACGCTTTGTTGAGTTTGGTGAAGTTGACACACATGCATTCCTTCCCTCCCTTCTTTGGCACAACGACAGGGTTGGCCAACCAATCTGGGTATCAGACCTCACGAATGACCCCAGCGGCCTCTAATTTGCGGGTCTCTTGAACGATGAAGGCCTGCTTTTCTGTGGACTGCCGCCTGGCCTTCTGCTTCACAGGGCGCACGTTGGGGCACACGTTGAGGTGATGCTCGATTACACTCCTGGGGATCCCTGCCAACTGGTCTGGCTCCCAAGCGAATACCTTCTTGTTTGTGCGCAGAAACCCGACCAGGGCCTCCTCCTGCTCGGGTTTGAGGTGGGCGCCTATGGTGAAAGTGGCGTTGGTGGATCCGTCCTCTTCGACGAGTATCTGCTTGGTTTCTGCCTTGTCTTGGATGAACAACTGTTTCTTCTTGGCGGGCGCAGCCCCCTTGGGCTTGGGGGCCTCCAAGGCGGCGGGCTGTGCCGACGCCGCTGTCTTGAAAATGAGCTTGACCACCCGTAGAGCGTCCCCAGTGTCCCCGTGCACGGTGAGGACACCGCTGCTCCCGGGCATCTTCATGAGGTTGTACGCCGGGTGCGTCGTGGCCATGAACTGGGCCAGCGCTGGGTAGCCGAGGATGGCATTGTAGGGGAGGCCGATGGGAGCGATGTCGAAGTCGACCAGCTCCATGCGGAAGTTGTCGTAGGTGCCGAAGGTCACTAGGAGCCGGATCTGTCCCAAGGAGCCGGACGACCTGCCCCCAATGCCGGAGAAGGGCCGGCTGGGCTGCAGCCGTTCCAGGGGTATGCAGAGGAGGTTGAAGGCCTCGACTGAGAGCACGCTGAGGCCTGCCCCCCCATCGATGAGAGTTCTGGTGACGGCCACCTAGCAGATGGTGGGGGTGCACAGCATGGGGAGCGCGCCTGAGCAGGCCGAGTTGGAGGGGTGGTCCTCCGAGCTGAAGCTCAGGCCGGTCTCGGGCACAGCCCGATCCAAGGGAGCCCCCTGCCGCGTGGAAGCGGCGCTGACCCGGCGGATGAACGGCTTCACGCAGTAACTTGTAGGAGGCGCCTGCGAGCCGCCCAAGAGGGCCGCGACGACTGGGGGTGTCGGTGCAGCGCGATAGGCAGGGGAGAGGTTGCAGGGGCCCATGGGCGCGCGGAGCGCGCGGGACGAAGAACCAGCTGGGGCGAGCGAGGGAGTTGCGGTGCGGCCGTCTTGGCGCACGGATCGATTGTGAGGCGATGCTTGCTGCTCGTCCCCCACCGGGCCGGTGGCGGCGCTAACGGCAGGTGACTGGGAACGGTGAGGACGCCCGCCGACAGGGGCCGTCTGGGCGATGCGGGAAGCGAGGGCAGCCCGGCGCTCCGCGCGGGCCCGACGAGCGTCAGACATGAGCGCGATGGTCGGAGGAGAACGGGGTGACGGAAGATGAATTCCTGCACACCCCTACCTGGCGCGCCAAATGTTGGATTTCGGGTTCCGGCAGACCCTTGAGGTTCGAACACTGGGGTGCGCATGGACATTTCGCCTCCTACCTACCTGCACCCCTCCGCCATGCTTGGATCTAAACTAAGGAAAGAACAACACAAGAGACACAAGGTTTATACTGGTTTGGGCCACCGTTGTGGTGTAATACCCTACTCCAGTGTGTGGTGTGTGGATTGCCTCTTGGGCTGATGATTATGAACAATACAAGGAAGAACAGCCCCGCGAGGGTCTGTTCTTGGCTGGGGCGATGAACTGCTCGGAGGAGTTCAGTCACCTTTCTCTCTCTCTGCTCTCCTATGACCGACCCCCTTGTTGTGTGGGTGGCTGGTCCTATTTATAGAGGCCCTGGTCCTCTCCCCAAATATTGAGCGGGAAGGGAGCCAACAATGGCGGGCTAATTTGAAGGGGGACAGCAAGTATCAACTATCGTGACAAAAGTAGTCTTCGCCTGCGCAAAGCTCTGGTGATGACGCCGTCTTGGGCTCCACGGTGACCTCCGTCTCGTAGTCCTCCTGGTCTTGGTCTCGTTGCACCGAAATGGCAACCTTTGCCTGATGCCTCGGTACTCCGCGGCTGCGCTTGCCCCTTTGCACCAAAGAGGAAAGGAGGACGCTGCGCGGGCTGGCACCCACCTAGCGCCCTGAGTTGTCAAGGCTTGCGTCATGGGCACCTCGTGAGGTACCCTGCCTTGATCTCTCCGCCTCCTTGTAAGCCAGCATGATGAGGCCTTGCCTGAGGAAGCTCCGCGTTGTTCGCCCCGCGAGGCTTGGCCCCTCGCGAGGGTCTTGGGTTTGTGTTGGTGAAGATGGGCCGCGCTGGGCCCCCCTTTGAGTCACGCCGCAGGCCGCAGGCTGGCAAGTCTGGGGACCCCCGTTCCCAGAACGCCGACAAAGCCCTTCACGGTCACTTACGAGAGTGAGATCTGATAGAGAAAATATTTTTGGTATTTTTGATATAAAGATGCAAAGTAAAAAGTAAAGGCAAAGTAAATAGCAAAACAATATAAAAGTGATGGAGATTGATATGATGAGAATAGACCCGGGGGCCATAGGTTTCACTAGTGGCTTCTCTCAAAAGCATCAGTATTCTATGGTGGGTGAACAAATTACTGTTGAGTAATTGATAGAATTGTGCATAATTATGAGAATATCTAGGCATGATCATGTATATAGGCATCACGTCCGTGACAAGTAGATCGAAACGATTCTGCATCTACTACTATTACTCCACTCATCGCCTGCTATCCAGCATGCATCTAGAGTATTAAGTTAAAAACAGAGTAACGCCTTAAGCAAGATGACATGATGTAGAGAGATAAATTCATGCAATATGAAATAAACCCCATCTTGTTATCCTCGATGGCAATGATACAATACGTGCCTTGCTGCCCCTTCTGTCACTGGGTAAGGACACCGCAAGATCGAACCCAAAGCTAAGCACTTCTCCCATGGCAAGAACTACCAATCTAGTTAGCCAAACCAAACGGATAATTCGTAGAGACTTGTAAAGATAACCAATCATGCATAAAAGAATTCTGAGAAGATTCAAATATTATTCATAGATATACTTGATCATAAACCCACAATTCATTGGTCTCAACAAACACACCGCAAAAAGAAGATTACATCAAATATGTCTCCACAAGAGAGGGGGAGAACTTTGTATTGAGATTCAAAGAGAGAGAAGAAGCCATCTAGCTACTAACTATGGACTCGAAGGTCTAAGGTAAACTACTCACACTTCATCGGAGGGGCTATGATGATGTAGAAGCCCTCCGTGATGACGGCCCTCTTCCGGCGGAGCTCCGGAACATGCCCCAAGATGGGATCTCGTGGATACAGAAAGTTGCAGCAGTGGAATTAGGTTTTTGGCTCCTGTTCTGATCATTTGGGGGTACGTGTGTATATTTAGGAGGAAGGAGTACACCGGTGGAGCACCGAGGGGCCCACGAGGCAGGGGGGCACACCCCCCACCCTCGTGACCACCTCTTTGATCCCTTGCAGTAGGGTCCAAGTCTCCTTGTAACATCCCAAATTTTCAATTTGGAATGTTATACATTAGATCATCATGCATATCATATTTTATTTTGCATTTTGGATGATCCTAGAAATTCTACGCAACTCAATGGCCCACGGAGAGAGTTGGGGATTTCATTATTTTCATATTTGAGTTCTCTCAAATTTTGAGAATAGAATCATTTGATTTTATTTATTTTATCATCAATTATTTCTATTACAAAAATATGAGAGAGGGAAAAAATGACATTCCCAAAATAAAGAAATATTGAGGATTTAATAAAAAATCAAATAAGATTTTATTTCAGAGTTTTTCGGTGTTTTATTTGAATTTAGGAAAAATGTGCGTTTTTCAAAATTGCATTTAGGGCCCAAATAAATGTTCACCTTGTGCGGCTTGATTTTAGAAGCTCATGAAAATTTATTTCGGAATTTTTGGAGTCCGTTTAGTATTTCTTTTAATTTTTCTTCCGAGCGGAATAATAAAAAAAACGAACCGACTTCGGGCCGTACCCGAGCGGGACACCGCCCGGGGGCAGCCTTTAAATAGCGCCGCCCCGAGCTGCCCAGCCCATCAGCCCACCTCGATCTGCGCGCGCCGCCGGAGCCGCCACCGCCGCCGACGATCCCGCCGCCCGAGGTTCGTCACGCCTCGTTTTCCGTGCTGAAAAAAATCGGCGTTCGTCATTTTTCTTTTTCTCGGATTAAATCCGCGATTTTTCTGATCGCGATTTCTGATCTGATTTTCGTTTTAGTATAACTTTTCGCTCGTTTATCAGAATCAGGCGATTCAAGTGCCTAGGGATTCATCTCAAAACCCTCCATCCGTTTAACCAACTTAAACAAGTTTTTGTTACTGTAACATTTTCCCTAGATCCAGATTAGTAGAACGAAGTTGTTTTCTTTCGCCGTTTGTCTTTCGTGGCTTCGTTCGATTTGATTTCTTTTTGCCAACCGGAGTTCTTAAGTTGAACCTTCTGGTTAGATCTCTTACATGAGTTTTACCTGTGCATTAGATGAGTACTTATTGTATGCTTGTTTGTTTGTTTGCGATAGAGTACCCGGAGTGCGCCACCTGTTACTTCGAATCGTTAGGTTTCGTGGATCATCAGCAAGGCAACTAACACTTTGATCATACCTTTTCGTACTACCCAGTTTTATTGCATTAGATCAATCCTCACACATTGCATGATTAGGATCTAATTAAATTGTGGGATGGGAAGTAGGTGAGGTAGTACCTATTACCTGTTTATTATCAAACCTTTGGGAGTCACTTCTACATTTGCTTATTATGCCATGCTATGCTAGTAGACGTGGATTGGGTGAGTGATATCCATGGCAGATGTGAGATTGTTAATTAATGGTTTATCTAAGGTGGCAACTTAAACACACATCTGGGTGGATTGAGGCACCTGGGTATTCCAGGACTTGCCTATTTTCTTTAGGACCGCCACCCAGGCTCAAAGGGATCATGAGACTATTCATACTAGAAACTTCCATGTGCAGCCACAAGCTATTATGGGCTCTAGCATAGTTGACTAAGTCGTGCGAACTCTTACAGTGGTAGACTAGCAGATGTAGGGGATGTAGGTGGTACGGTCATCGTAAGGTGCTAGCGCTTCTGAAAGACTATGTCTCGGTCATCCGTCTTCTCAAACACCATGTAGTGCGAGAAACCAAACAAAGGCGATCGAGTCTTGTGGGGAAAAGTGCGCAAACCTCTACAGAGTGTAATAAACTAATCATGGTTAGCCGTGTCCCCGGTTATGGACATCTTGAGTATCTAGTACTTGGATTTTCATGTGAATCTCAACATGTTACTCTAAATTAATATTGTTGGGTTTTAATGTTGATGCTTAATTGGGATTGAGAATGCTGTCAACCATTCTCAATATTTAACAACCACCATGATAGTAATTAAATTTTATTCCTTTGAAGTAGGGAAAAATTGGCTTTACGCAAAACTATAACCATAGAGCTTTCCACCAGCCAAACATGCATATAGTATAGCTGTTTCATTCCACTACTCTCTATGTGTTACCTTGCCAGCATATTCCATGTGCTGACCCGTTTTCGGACTGCAACGTTAATGTTGCAGACTTTTCAGATGACGATTAAGGAGTTTTTAGGTCGTGGTCCTATACTCAGTGATGCCGTTGGAGTTGATGGACTCACTTATCTTCCAAGCCTTCCGTTGTTATAGTTATTAGATGGCCTTATGCCATATTTATTGTAATAAGTTCTCTTTTGAGACACTCGATGTAATAAGTGTGTGATTGCTACTCTGCTATAAATCCTCCGAGTACTGTGTGGTGTCAGCATTACTGATCCAGGGATGACACCGGAGCACAGAGATCAGACTGTTTGAGGTCTGGTCGCTATAGAGATGGTATCAGAGCACACGCTGACTGTAGGACATGACCACTAAGCTAAAGACCTATATCACTATTCACTCTCTTCTCTTCTGACGTCTCATCTTTTCTACTCTTTACGATGGCGGATGCAAGGAACAAGTTCACACAACCGGATGAAGATACACCCTTTGGACGCCACTTGAAGGAAGTCACTAGATACCTGAATATAGGAGTACCAAGCTTCACGGGAACCTACAACGCCACTTTACCTGAAAAAGAGCACTGGATGATTCAAGTTCAAGTACCAGGAAGGACATTCATGCCAGTCACTGAGCCCATAGAATTTTCTTTTGATGCACCAACTTGGAGTCTAGGAAAGAGCATGGCAGCTCACATCGCCATGGGACGCATTGGAGAAGTCTACCGCAAGGATCTCAAGGATACTATCTACCAGATTTGTGGGCGCCGAGATGAACACTGGGAGATGATCAGCACCAGGAAGGATAGATCAATCGCAGCTTTTATCCAGGAGTTAAATCAGCACATTCGACGACAGGAGAACCAGATGTGCGCCGATATGATAGACCTGAAGAAGGCAAAGACTAGAATCAAGGAACTGGAGGAAGAACTCATGGCTACATGTGAAGATTATGAAGAGAAAATTGAAGTATTGGTGGAGAAGAATGACGACCAGATCAAGAAGATTGAAATATTTATGGGAGACCCTACGCCAGTAGATGAAGACGAAACCCCCCGGGAAATTAGCCCGGAAGACTATATCATCATCGACGGCACCGACTCGGAAGCAGATAGTAGCGATGATGACTATGTTGATGAAGCTGGAGCAGATATCATGGAGTCAACGACCGTAGAATATTTCTAGTAGACCACCTCATCAGTAGTAGTAGTCCACCATGTAAATATAGTAGTCCAAGCACTTTTGAGATAGATAGATCGATTGTATGCCCTTGTTTGATTGATTGAAGTGAATTGTTTGTTTTGTCTCATGTGCATATGGGTAGTGTTTTCTCTTTAGACACCCTCTATTCTTATATCTCATCTTTTCTAAAAACCCTCAGATGCCTCCAACCCAAGCCCTTAGGTCACCCATGTTAGTAACCTCGCCTGGAGCAGAGTATATGGCTAGTCGATGGTGTGATCGGTTACCATTAAGGATTGGTAACTATGTTTTTCCCTCAGACCTAATAGTATTGGAATCTCAAGGATTGAATGTGATATTAGGCATGGATTGGTTATCAAAGTATGAAGCGAATATTGAGTGTGCTAGTAAGTCAATTTTGCTTACCACCCCAGAAGGGAGAAGGATCAAGTATGTATCCCGGCATGTGCCAAAGAGGACTCAAGTAAATTGCTTAACAGGAGTTGTGTAGGAGGAAGTACCAGAGGTAAGGGATTTTCCTGATGTATTTCTAGAGGAGTTGCCAGGCATGCCACTGGATAGAGATATTGAGTTTTTGATTGAGCTATTGCCAGGCACAAGTCCAATATCAAAGAGACCATATAGGATGCCAGCAAAGGATTTGGTGGAAATTAAGAAGCAGATTAAGGAGTTACTGGATAAAGGATATATTCGCCCAAGTTCTTAGCCTTGGGGATCGCCAGTACTTCTAGTGGAGAAAAAGGATGGATCATTAAGGATGGTTGTTGATTATCGAGGATTGAATGAAGTAACGATCAAGAACAAATACCCACTATCGATGATCAATGATCTGTTTGATCGATTGCAAGGAGCTAAGGTATTTTCCAAGATCGATCTGCGATCAGGATACCACCAGTTGAAGATTCGAGAACAGGCTATTCCGAAGACAGCTTTTACCACCAGGTATGGGCTGTATGAGTATACAGTTATGTCATTTGGTCTGACTAACCCACCTGCCTATTTTATGAACATGATGAACAAAGTGTTTATGGAGTTTTTGGATAAGTTTGTCGTAGTGTTCATTGATGATATCCTGGTTTATTCGAAGAATGAAGAGGAACATAAGGAGCATTTGCATTTGGTACTTGGAAAGCTCAGAGAACATCAATTATATGCCAAGTTCAGCAAATGTGAGTTTTGGTTGAAGGAAGTAGGATTCCTCGGACATGTTATATCTGGAGAAGGTATAGCAGTAGATCCCGCTAAAGTTGAAACCGTGACCAAGTGGGAAGCCCCAACAACAGTTGGAGAGATCCAGAGTTTCCTTGGACTCGCAGGATACTACCGGAGATTTATGGAGAATTTCTCAAAGATTGCGAAGTCTATGACGGAGTTATTAAAGAAAGATACCAAGTTCATATGGACAGAGGAATGTGAGGCTAGTTTCCAGGAGTTGAAGAAACGTTTGGTTACCTCAACAGTGTTGATTTTGCCAGACCAGACCAAAGATTATGAGGTGTATTGCGATGGTTCACGTCGAGGACTTGGAGCAGTGCTTATGTAGGAAGGGAGAGTTGTTTCATATGCCTCAAGACAACTGAAGCCTCATGAGTTAAATTATGCCACGCATGATTTGGAGTTAGCAGCCGTAGTGCATGCTTTGAAAACATGGAGACATTTCCTCATTGGAAATCATTGTGAGGTGTACACGGATCATAAGATTTTGAAGTACATCTTCACACACAAGGAGTTGAATCTCAGACAAAGGAGATGGTTGGAACTTATCAAGGATTATGATATGAAATTGCATTATCACCCCGGAAAGGCTAATGTAGTAGCTGACGCATTAAGCCGCAAGAGCCATGTCAATACATTAATGACAGGAGGAATACCAAGGGAGTTGGCTGAAAATCTTCGTGAACTATGTTTGGAAATAGTTCCGAGAGGCTATGTAGCAGCATTGGAGATTCAGTCAACCTTGATAGATAAAATCAGGGAAGCTCAGAAAGCTGACAAAGAGATTGCATCTATAAAGGAGAAACTGAGCAAAGGAAAAGCTAAAGGATTTCGTGAGGATGAGCACGACACCCTATGGTTGGAAGACCGTGTTTACGTGCCCAATGACCCGGAGATCAGGAAGTTGATACTGCAAGAGGCACACAACTCACCGTATTCAATTCACCCAGGAAATACCAAGATGTATCTGGACTTGAGGGATATTTTCTGGTGGACCGGAATGAAGAAGGATATAGCAGAGTATGTAGCAGTTTGTGATGTATGTCAGAGAGTAAAGGCAGAGCATTAGAAGCCAGCAGGATTGTTACAACCATTGCCGATACCCGAATGGAAGTGGGATAAGCTAGGCATGGATTTTATCACGGGATTGCCCAGGACTCGTTCAGGCTATGACTCGATTTGGGTTGTAGTTGATCGATTGACGAAAGTAGCTCATTTCATCCCAGTAAAGACCAATTACACCAGTGCTAAGTTGGCAAAGATATACATGACCAGGATCGTATGTCTGCATGGAGTTCCAAGGAGTATCGTATCGGATAGAGGAACCCAGTTTACCTCAAAGTTCTGGAAGCAGTTGCACGAAACTTTGGGAACCAGGCTAGAATTCAGTACATCTTTTCATCCACAGACAAATGGACAGACCGAGAGAGTCAATCAGATTTTGGAGGATATGGTGAGAGCTTGTGCGCTAGATTATGGATCTAGTTGGGACGATAATTTGCCATATGTAGAGTTCTCTTACAACAACAGTTACCAAACCAGTTTAAAGATGGACCCTTTCGAAGCCTTGTACGGAAGGAGGTGCAGGACACCGTTATCATGGGACGAAGTTGGAGACCGCCAGTTGTTTGGTCCTGACTTGATTAAAGAGTCTGAACAGAAGGTGAAGCTGATTCGCGATAGGCTCAAGGTAGCCCAGTCCAGACAGAAAAGTTTTGCAGATTCTAAACACAAGGAGATAGTTTACAAAGTCGGAGACAGAGCTTATCTTCGAGTATCTCCATTTCGGGGAACAAAGCGTTTTGGAGTTAAAGGGAAGTTAGCACCATGATTTGTAGGACCAGATCGAGTTTTGGAGCATATGGGAGAAGTCTCCTACAAATTGGAATTGCCTGAAGGATTGTCAGGAGTACATGATGTGTTCCACGTTTCTCGGTTAAAGAAATGTCACGCGGAGATGGCTGACATACCATTGAGAGACACAGTGCCTTTGGAAACTATTCAGTTGGATAATGATTTGACCTACGAGGAGAAACCAGTTAAGATCCTCGAGTTTGCCAGCCGAGTTACTCGCAGCAAAGTTATTAAGTTTTGCAAAGTTCAGTGGAGCCACCACACGGAGGATGAAGCCACCTGGGAACGAGAGGAAGATTTGCTCAAAGACCACCCTCAACTATTTTCTAGCCAACCCGAATCTCGAGGGCGAGATTCATCTTAAGGGGGGTAGGTTTGTAACATCCCAAATTTTCAATTTGGAATGTTATACATTAGATCATCATGCATATCATATTTTATTTTGCATTTTGGTTGATCCTAGGAATTCCACGCAACTCAATGACCCACGAAGAGAGTTGGGGATTTCGTTATTTTCATATTTGAGTTCTCTCAAATTTTGAGAATAGGATCATTTGATTTTATTTATTTTATCATCAATTATTTATATTACAAAAATATGAGAGAGGGAATAAAATGACATTCCCAAAATAAAGAAATATTGAGGATTTAATAAAAAATCAAATAAGATTTTATTTCGGAGTTTTTCGGTGTTTTATTTGAATTTAGGAAAAATGTGCGTTTTTCAAAATTGCATTTATGGCCCAAATAAATGTTCACCTTGTGCGGCTTGATTTTAGAAGCCCGTGAAAATTTATTTCGGAATTTTTGGAGTCCGTTTAGTATTTCTTTTAATTTTTCTTCCGAGCGGAATAATTAAAAAACGAACCGACTTCGGGCCATACCCGAGCGGGACACCGCCCGGGGGTAGCCTTTAAATAGCGCCGCCCGAGCCGCCCCAGCCCATCAGCCCCGCCTCGATCCGCGCGCGCCGCCGGAGCCGCCGCCGCCGCCGCCGATCCCGCCGCCCGAGGTTCGTCGCGCCTCGTTTTCCATGCCAAAAAAAATCGGCGTTCGTCATTTTTCTTTTTCTCGGATTAAATCTGCGATTTTTCTGATCGCGATTTCTGATCCGATTTTCGTTTCAGTATAACATTTCGCTCATTTATCGGAATCAGGCGATTCAAGCGCCTAGGGATTCATCTCGAAACCCTCTATCCGTTTAACCAACTTAAACAAGTTTTTGTTACTGTAACATTTGCCCTAGATCCAGATTAGTAGAACGAAGTTGTTTTCTTTCGCCGTTTGTCTTTCGTTGCTTCGTTCGATTTGATTTCTTTTTGCCAACTGGTGTTCTTAAGTTGAACCTTCTGGTTAGATCTCTTATTTGAGTTTTACCTGTGCATTAGATGAGTACTTATTGTATGCTTGTTTGTTTGTTTGCGATAGAGTACCCGGAGTGCGCCGCCTGTTACTTCGAATCGTTAGGTTTCGCGGATCATCAGCAAGGCAACTAACACTTTGATCATACCTTTTCCTACTACCCAGTTTTATTGCATTAGATCAATCCTTACACATGGCATGATTAGGATCTAATTAAATTGTGGGATGGGAAGTAGATGAGGTAGTACCTATTACCTGTTTATTATCAAACCATTGGGAGTCACTTCTACGTTTGCTTATTATGCCATGCTATGCTTGTAGACGTGGATTGGGTGAGTGATATCCATGACAGATGTGAGATTGTTAATTAATGGTTTATATAAGGTGGCAACTTAAACACACATCTGGGTGGATTGAGGCACCTGGGTATTCCAGGACTTGCCTGTTTTCTTTTGGACCGCCACCCAGGCTCAAAGGGATCATGAGACTATTCATACTAGAAACCTCCGTGTGCAGCCACAAGCTATTATGGGCTCTAGCATAGTTGACTAAGTCGTGCAAACTCTTACAGTGGTAGACTAGCAGATGTAAGGGATGTAGGTGGTACGGTCTACCCATCGTAAGGTGCTAGCACTTCTGAAAGACTATGTCTCAGTCATCCGTCTTCTCAAACACCATGTAGTGCGAGAAACCAAATGGAGGCGATCAAGTCTTGTGGGGAAAGTGCGCAAACCTCTGCAAAGTGTAAGAAACTAATCATGGTTAGCCGTGTCCCCGGTTATGGACATCTTGAGTATCTAGTACTTGGATTGTCATGTGAATCTCAACATGTTACTCTAAATTAATATTGTTTGGTTTTAATGTTGATGCTTAATTGGGATTGAGAATGCTGTCAACCATTCTCAATGTTTAACAACCACCATGATAGTAATTAAATTTTATTCCTTTGAAGTAGGGAAAAATTGGATTTACGCAAAATTGTAACCATAGAGCTTTCCACCAGCCAAACATGCATATAGTATAGCTGTTTCATTCCATTACTCTCTATGTGTTACCTTGCCAGCATATTCCATGTGCTGACCCGTTTTCGGGCTGCAATGTTAATGTTGCAGACTTTTCAAACAACGATTAAGGAGTTTTTAGGTCATGGTCCTATACTCAGTGATGCTGTTGGAGTTGATGCACTCACTTATCTTCCAAGCCTTCCGCTGTTATAGTTATTAGATGGCCTTAAGCCATATTTATTGTAATAAGTTCTCTTTTGAGACACTCTATGTAATAAGTGTGTGATTGCTACTGTACTATAAATCCTCCGAGTACTGTGTGGTGTCAGCATTACTGATCCAGGGATGACACCGGAGCATAGGGATCAGACTGTTTGAGGTTTGGTCGCTACACCTGGATCACGTTCGGTGAGAAAATCACGTTTCCGAAGATTTTATTCCGTTTGGACTCTGTTTGATATTCTGTTTATCTGAAACACTGAAATAGGCAAAAAACAGCAATTCTGGGCTGGGCCTCCGGTTAATAGGTTAGTCCCAAAAATAATATAAAAATGGAAAATAAAGCCCAATATAGTCCAAAACAGTAGATAATATAGCATGGAGCAATCAAAAATTATAGATATGTTGGAGATGTATCATCGCTGGTCGAGAGGTCTCAAGTCCTTAAAGCCTTTTTCCGCTTCGGGCGAGGAGTCGGCCTTGTCTGGCTTAGCCGTGTATAGCGCCCCAAATTCGGCCTTCCCAATACCAGGGGCTTCGCCAAAATTTAAAATTGTAGACTTATATGGCTAAGTGAGAGTGATAAAGCATTATAGTCCGATTGCCTAGTTCGTTGCGCTGAACACCTCCCTTGAAGGACCCAAAATTAGGGTAAAGAGTGCTCAGGTTTATCCCGAACACCCCAGTACTAGTTACATGGGGGCAGAAGCCGACGACTGGCCAACTCCCAGATTTTATAAACGGCTGCACAGAAGGTAATATTTTAAATTAAAAAAGCATCGCATGGCGCAAATGAACTCGTTTCATATTACAGTATCACATGAGCATGTTCATTCAAAAATTACATCCTTGGCACACTCATCCGCCACAAGGCGGGAACCCTTCAGGACACTCTCATAATACTTCTCGAGGCAGTGATGCTCCTTTCCCTCCGGCGGCCCCTCCTTCACCAGCTTCACGGCGTCCAGCTTCGCCCAGTGCACCTTCGCCTGGGCAAAAGCTCTGCGCGCACCCTCGATGCAGACGAACTGCTTTATGACTTCAAGCCATGGGCAGGCGTCGACGAGCCGCATCACCAGACCGAAGAAGCTGTCGGACAGGGGCTTGCCAGGCCACATCCGGACTATAAGGCCCCTCAAGGGCACGGGGTGTTCGGTCCTAGTATACTGAGACCAGAACAACTTCTCCATCGAGCTCCGCTCCTCAGCTCAGTAAAACTCCGCGGCATCCAGTACACTGCGGGGAAGATCTGCAAACGCTCCTGGAGAGCTCCGAACTCGGGTAAGAAAACGGAAAGTTTCCTTCACATGCTTGCTTTGCATAATGAATGCCTCACCCGTCGCTATCTTCTTTACCACATCAATCTCCTGGAGGGCCTTGTGGGCTTCAGCCTTGGCGCTCCGGGCGCTTTCGAGCGCCCTCTCAAGCTCAGAATCTCACGCCTTAGAGTCAAGCTACAAGGACTCGTGTTTCTTGGCGAGAGCCTCGAGCCCTTGCTGCACCTCGCCCACTCGGGCTTCTTGTTTCTCCCGCTCAATGCGCTCCTTGGCCACTTTGTCTTTGGCCTCGGACATCGCCTTCTTCAGGGTCACCACTTCGGTCGTGGCCCCTGGAAAATTCATGATGATCCTATTACTTTACAACCGAACTTCTTTTATTTTATATAGACAAGGTATTGCTTGCCTTTGCTCTCCTCGAGCTGCCTCTTGGTAAGGCCAAGCTCATTCTCGGACCGCTCTAGGTCCTGCTTCAGCATAGAGACCTCCGCAGTACGTGCGGCAGTGGCCAACAGTGAAGCCTGCACATACACATAGATATATTCTGATTAGACTCCTGAGTCATCATTTGATCCTCTATTCGGCCTTTCTACTCGAACGCCGAATAGAGCATTAGGGGTTACTATCTATGCGGTAATATTTTCTTATATTTTGATTGCTTATCTAAAAACCTGTTAGGAGGCTGGCGCAAGCTTCAGTCAGTCCGTTTTTGGCAGACTAAACTTTCTCGATCACCGCACTCATGATAGTACGGTGCTCTTCGTCGATGGAAGCGCCGCGAAGCGCTTCCAACAAGTTGTCCGGTGCCTCTGGATAGACAGAGGATACCGACACGGGCGGCTTGCCCCCCTTAACGAGGGGTCGCCCGCCGGAGTCCGGAACCACCGAAGATTCCGGTGCAGTGTTCGGCTTGGGGACAAACCTGGAGCCCATGGGAGTCCGCCTCCCTTTGCACCCAGGGTCCGGAAGGTTGCCTCGAGGCGCCCCCAGGACTGCCTCCCCTTGGCCTGGTGCCTGTTGAGACAACACCTCGACGTTGTCTGCAGGGCAAGGGGTGGAGGTGGTCGGAAGAGAACCGCTGTTCATATCCGACGAGTCCAATAAACCGCTCGACGAAGATACATCGAGATGAGCTCGGGACGTACTGCATAATCATGTTCGGCATGAGGAGAAGCAGTGCAGTAAAACATACTATGAATTACTATGGTGTCCGGATACTTACGACTTCCTAGGGGCTTGACCCTGGGTAGCCACTCGTCGCCGCTGTAGGCGGGCATCGTGGAGCAGTCCGGAGGGAGGGTCCTGCACTTCTTGGACCCTTCGGCCTCCCCGGATGGGTCGGCCTTCCTTTTCTTGTCTCCCCCGGCTGTGGGGGGAGAACTTTCCTCTTCCCCCTCCTTCTTTTCATGGGAGGAGGGCGCGTCGGAGTTATCGGACGATGAGTCCGACACAACCTTGCGCCGGAGACCCTTTTGGGTCCCCACGGCCTTCTTCTTGGCCTTCTTCACCGTCACCTTGTAAGGTGCCGGAACCAGCATCTCCATCAGGAGAGCATCTGCAGGATCTTACGGCAGGGGGCGGGGCAATCTATCTGCTCCGCTATCTTCACCCAGTCCTATTAAAGGCATGGAAGGCTTAGATCCCGCACATGATTAAACTAGGCAAATGGATACCCTGTGAAATATAAAAAAAACTTACCGGATCGGCGCGGTGCTTTGCGCTGAGTCCGCGGTCCTCGGTGAAGGAAGGAGGTACCTCGGCACCCTTGAAAAACACCCTCCAGACGTCATCGTGCATCGTGCCATAGAGCTCTCACAGCGTCTGGTACTTGGCAGGGTCAAACTCCCACATGTTGAATACCCGTTGTTGACATGGGAGAATCCAGTGTAAGAGCATGACCTGGACCACATTGACAAGCTTGATTTTCTTCCTCATCATGTTCTTGATGCAGGTTTGGAGTCCGGTCAGCTCTACCGAGGAACCCCAGGACAGGCCCTTCTCTTACCAGGAGGTGAGCCGTGTTGGGATTCTGAATCGGAATTCGGGGGCCGCCACCCAGTTGGTGTCGCGCGGCTCAGTGATCTAGAACCACCCCGATTGCCACCCCTTTATGGTCTCCACACAGGAGCCTTCGAGCCAGGTGACATTAGGCATCTTGCCCACCATGGCGCCTCCGCACTCCGCTTGCTGGCCGACCACCACCTTCGGTTTGGCATTGAAGGTCCTCAGCCACAGGCCGAAATGGGGCTTGATGCGGAGGAAGGCCTCGCACACAACGATAAACGCCAAGATGTTGAGGATGAAATTGGGGGCCAGATCATGAAAATCCAGCGCGTAGTAGAACATGAGCCCGTGGACAAACGGGTGGAGAGGAAATTCCAGTCCGCGGAAAAAGTGGGTAAGAAAAACTACCCTCTCATGGGGTTCGGGCATTGGGATGATCTGCCCTGCATCTGGCAGCCAGTGTGCGATATCCGCGGCCAGATATCCAGCTTCCCGTAACTTTATGATGTTCTCCTCCGTGACGAAGGAGACCCTCCACTTGCCTCCTGCTCCGGACATGCTTGGAGTGGTTTGTGAAGAAGAACGCGAGCTTGGGCGCTAGAGCTCGAGTGTGCATGAGAATGGATAAGCGAGCAGGTAGAAGTCGTGGGTAAAAGGGGGTAAATCCTTGTCCCCTTATAAGGGTGAAAGAGGCAATGCGTCTCCCCACTTGCCTGGTAAAACCGCTTATTCCCCAGGCGCCGTAATTGATGGCGCGGTTGGATTACCCACGTCCGTATTGATGAGAATCCCGTAATAAGGGGGACACGATATCTGCTTTGACAAGACGTGTCAAGAAAACCGCCCCATGTTATGTGCGGTGCTGGTTGAGAAAAACGGTTCGAGTAATGACCGAGCCATGACATGACGTCGTGCTGTCAGAACGCGTCAGCAGATTAGATTTGTGGAAATATTATTCTCTCTGTGGTAGTATGTGGAAATTGTTTGGCAGAGCTGGACACTTTTCTGGTGTTGAAAATATTCTATGGAGTATTCAAAGGAGGAACCCGCCTTGCAATGCCGAAGACAACACTGCACGCTGGACTCGTCGTCATTGAAGCCTGGTTCAGGGGCTACTGAGGGAGTCCTGGATTAGGGGGTCTCCGGACAGCCGGACTATATCATTGGGCCGGACTGTTGGGCTATGAAGATACAAGATTGAAGACTTCGTCCCGTGTCCGTATGGGACTTTCCTTGGTGTGGAAGGCATGCTAGGCAATACGGATGTGTAGATCTCCTCCCTTGTAACCGACTCTGTGTAACCCTAGCCCCCTCCGGTGTCTATATAAACCAAAGGGTTTAGTCTGTAGGACAACATACAATCATACCATAGGCTAGCTTATAGGATTTAGCCTCTACGATCTCGTGGTAGATCAACTCTTTTAATACTCATATCATCAAGAACAATCAAGCAGGACGTAGGGTATTACCTCCTTCAAGAGGGCCCGAACCTGGGTAAACATCGTGTCACTTGCCGCCTGTTACCATCCACCTTAGATGCACAGTTCGGGACCCCCTACCCGACATCCGCCGGTTTTGACCTTCAGTTATCAAGACCTTTTTCTGGCGCAGTTGCCGTAGAGCAATAGCATGGGTTGAATATTCCCGTGTGTGCTTCTTTGCTTTATCACTAAGTAGTTTTTATTTTCTGTTTGAAGTTGTTCTCTATCTTTAGTTATGGATATGGAACACGAAATGCCAAAAAATAGTTGTACTTGCTACTCATGGAGATGGGGAACCTCCTAAAACCATCGGTGCATGTTATGTGAAAAATATTAAACACGACTTTGATAATCCTGAGAAAACCCCATTCAACATGGTAATGGGAGACACGTTGGATCAACGTGAGTACTTAAGGGATTTGACACAAATAGGGAAGCTGTTACGGGACCAAATTTATATGTTGCATTCGTATGCTTGGAATTTATGCCAGAGATATTATTTTACTTGTTGCTCTAGGATGAATGCTCCACACCTTCCCTTTTCATGCAAATTTAATGATAATGAAACCTTACATTCTTATGCTAATGGTAGATATGATTACTATGATGTGGAATGAATAGGAGAATTTGTTGCTTTTAAGGGAGCTTATGAAATTGAATCTATGTTTGAAAAGTATGAAGATTTAGATGATTGAGTGTATAGACCTTAAAATTTTGCTATACTTAAATATTGTTATGAGAATTGTAAATACAATTCTGATATTGATGTATTTCTTGAGAAAGTCTCCGCCGTCCAAGAAGAGAGTAATATTTTGTAGGAGCCTATGGAAGAAGGAATTGATGAAACTGTGAGCTCATTGAATGAAAAAGATGATGAGGAGAGCGAAGAACAGATGGAGGAAGAACGGATTAGCTACCCGTGCCCACCTTATAATGAGAGTAACTCTTCAACTCATACATTATTAAATTTCCCTTTATGCTTATCGAAGGATGAATGCTACGATAATTCTATGATCTCGTTGATTCATTTGAAATATCCCTTTTTGATGAACTTGATGCTTGCTATGCTTGTGGCCATAATGCCAATTTGAACTATGCTTATTGAGATGAACTTGCTATAGTTCTTTATGTTAAGGATGAAATTGTTGCTATTGCACCCACACATGATAGTCCTATTATCTTTTTGAATTCTCCCAACTACACTATATCTGAGAAGTTTGCACTTATTAAGGATTACATTGATGGGTTTTATTTTACTATTTCACATGATAATTTTGATGAATATAATATGCATGTTCTTCCTTCTCCTACTTGCAATTATTATGAGAGAGGAACTACATCCCCATCTCTTTATGTTTCCAACACGATAAAATTGCAAGAAATTGCTTATGCTATGTATTGGCCTTTACTTGACGTGCATGAATTGTTCTTTTACAGCCTGCCGATGCATAGGAAGAGAGTTATACTTCATCATTGCATGATTTATGTTTCTTTGTGCTCACTACTAAATGCAAAATCATTGTTAATTAAAGTTGGCTTTGATATACCATGGGATCCGGGTGGATCCATTACTTGAGCACTTTATGCCTAGCTTAATGGCTTTAAAGAAAGTGCTTCCAGGGAGACAACCCAAAAGTTTTAGGAAGTAATTTCATACCGTTGAGTGCTTTTATAAAGTTTAAAAACAAAAAATATATAGAGGGGAACTTAAAACTTCACAAAAAGAAAAGTGAAAGTGAGAAAGACGAGCACTGTGGAAGTGGGGGATATCCTTGAACTTTGTTCATGCCCTTGGAAACTTTGTGAATCTCGATTATAGAAACTTTTCAACAAAAATAATTATCCCCTTTTACAAATCCATTGTACCATAAAAATAATGTGCCAAGATTTGGCTTTAGGATGATTAGATTGCTTATTGGTATGTGCGGTGCAAAAACAGAAACTTTGGCTGTAGTGCATGATTTTACATTTTTTTACTGGAATGTTGAAAGTTTCTGATACATTGAAAGTTTCTGAAACTTTTTGCACGGTATTGTGATACAAATTTTTTATTTTGTCCTAATTTTTCAGAATTTTTGGAGTACCTGAAGTATGGTCAAAGTTCAGATTGCTACAAACTGTCCACTTTTTGACAGATTCTATTTTTGATGCATTGTTTTGCTTGTTTTGATGAAACTATAAACTTTTTCGGTGGTATAAGCCATGGAAAAGTTATACTACAGTAGCTACAATGCAAAAATAAAATATGAATTGGTTTGCAACAATACTTAAAGTAGTGATTTGCTTTATTATACTAACAGATCTCACCAGTTTTCTGTTAGGTTTTGTGTGAATGAAGTGTTCAATGATCGAGGAGGTCTCGATATGATGAGAAGGAGAGGAGGCAAGAGTTCAAGCATGGGGATGACCAATGCACCAAGTAAATATCCAAGGAGACTCAAGCGTCTAAGCTTGGGGAAGCCCCGGATGGCATTCCATCTTTCTTCAACAAGTATCGGTATGTTTTAGTTTTCGTTTCGTTCATGTGATATGTGTAAATCTTGGAGTGTCTTTTGTGTTTAGTTTTCATTTTATTTTATGCACCATGCTGGTATGAGATAGTCCATGGTTTACTTATAGAATGCTCATTGCACTTCACTTATATCTTTTGAGTATGGCTTTATAGAATGCTTCATGTGTTTCACTTATATCATTTGATGTTTGGATTGTCTATTTCTATTCACATAGAAAACCTTTGTTTGTAGAATGCTCTTTTGCTTTAGTTATATTTATTAGAGCATGTGCAAGTCTTTTGTAGAAAGAATTAAACTCTCATGCTTCACTTATATCTATTTAGAGAGTCAACAGGAATTGGTCATTTGCATGGTTAGTCATAAAATCCTACATAAAACTTGTGGATCACTGAATATGATATGTTTGATTCCTTGAAATAGTTTTGTGATATAGAGATGGAATATGTGGGAAGTACTAGTAAATGGTTGTGGTTGTGGTTAGTAAGAATATTGTTGTTAAGGCTTGTGATTCCGGGAGCATGCACATATCGTCTCTAGTTATTCTATGAAGTTGGAGCATGATTTATTATTGATTGTCTTCCTTACGAGTGGCGGTCGGGGTCAAGCGATGGTCTTTTCCTACCAATATATCCCCCTAGGGGCATGCGTAGTAGTACTTTGCTTCGAGGGCTAATAAACTTTTGCAATAAGTATATGAGTTCTTTATGACTAACGTGAGTCCATGGATTATACACACTCTTACCTTTCTGCAATTTTCTAGCCTCTACGTTACCGTGCATTGCCCTTTCTGCAGGTGGATCCAAACTCTGTGATTTGATACACTCTATCGCAAATAAGCCTTGCTATATCTTACTCAAAACAGCCACCATAGCTACCTATTATGGCCTTTCCATAGCCATTCCAAGATATATTGCCATGCAACTTCCACAGCTTCCTTTTTGATGACTTAAGCATTCATTGTCATATTGCTTTGCGTGATCATATAAATGACATAGTAGTTGTAGCTCAGCCACCGTTCAACATATTTTATACATATTACGCTAGATCATTGCACATCCTAGTACACTACCAGAGGCATTCATATGGAGTCATATTTTGTTATAGGTATCGAGTTCTAATATTGAGTTGTAAGTAAATAGAAGTGTGATGATCATCAACTTTCATTATTAGAGCATGTCCTAGGGAGGAATGGATGATGGAGACTATGATTCCCCCACAAGTCGAGATGGGACTCTGGACCAAAAGGAAAAAAGGAAAAAAAAAGAAAAAGAAAAAAATGAAAGAAAGAAGGTTGAGAAGGGGCATGCTAGTTTCAGACTTGTGCTTCAAAGTAGCACCATGTTTTTCATGTAGAGAGTCTCCTATGTTGTCACTTTCATATACTAGTGGGAATTTTTCATTGTAGAGTTAGATGCACACACACTTAGTTTTCATATTGAGCTTTCATACACTTATAGCTCTTAGTGCATTCGTTGCATGGAAATCCCTACTCGTCGCATTTATATCAATTCATGGGCATCTCCATAGTTCGTTGGTAGCTGCGTCAATGTGAGACCTTCTTACTTTTCGGTCTTCTCTATATTTACCCCTATCATCATACTCTATTCCACACGTAGTGCTATATCCATGGTTCGCACTCATGTATTGCGTGGGGGTTGAAAAAGCTGAAGTGCGTTAAAAAGTATGAACCAATTGCTCGGCTTTTCATCGGGGTTGTGCATGATAAATACTTTGTGTTAAGAAGATAGGGCATGATAAGACTATAGATTTTGTAGGGATAGCTTTGTTTAGCATTGATATTTTGAAAGACACGATTGTTTGTTGGGATGCCTGAGTATTGATGTCTTTATGTCAAATTATAGACTATTGCTTTAAATCACTTGTGTCTTAATATTCATGCCATGATTAGATATATGATCAAGATTATGCTAGGTAGCATTCCACATCAAAAATTATCTTTTTTTATCATTTACCTAATTGAGGACGAGTGATACGTCTCCAACGTATATACTTTTCCAAACACTTTTGCCCTTGTTTTGGACTCTAACTTGCATGATTTGAATGGAACTAACCTGGACTAATGTTGTTTTCAGCAGAATTTCCATGGTGTTGTTTTTGTGTAGAAATAAAAGTTCTCGGAATGACCTAAAAATCCACGGAGACACGTTTTGGAATAAATAAAAAATACCGGCGAAAGAATCAGCATCAGGGGGCCCACACCCTGTCCATGAGGGTGCAAGCCGCCCCCCTGGGGTGTACCCCCCTGCCTTGTGGGCCCCCTGAGACTCCACCGACCTCAACTCCAACTCTATACATTCACGTTCGGGGTGAAAAAAATCAGAGAGAAGGATTCATCGCGTTTTACGATATGGAGACACCGCCAAGCCCTAATCTTGATCGGGAGGGCTGATCTGGAGTCCGTTCGGGGCTCCGGAGAGGGAATCTGTCGCCATCGTCATCATCAACCTTCCTCCATCACCAATTTGATGATGCTCACCACCGTGCGTGAGTAATCCCATTGTAGGCTTGCTGGACTGTGATGGGTTGGATAAGATTTACCATGTAATCGAGTTAGTTTTGTTAGGGTTTGATCCCTAGTATCCATCATGTTCTAAGATTGATGTTGCTATGACTTTGCTATGCTTAATGCTTGTAACTAGGGCCCGAGTGCCATGATTTCAGATCTGAACCTATTATGTTTTCATAAATATATGCGAGTTCTTGATCCTATCTTGCAAGTCAATGGTCACCTACTATGTCTTATGATCCGGCAACCCCGAAGTGACAATAATCGGGATCACTCCCAGTGATGACCGTAGTTTGAGGAGTTCATGTATTCAAGAAGTGTTAATGCTTTGGTCCGGTACTCTATTAAAAGGAGGCCTTAATATCCCTTAGTTTCCAATAGGACCCCGCTACCACAGGAGGGTAGGACAAAAGATGTCATGCAAGTTCTTTTCTATAAGCACGTACGACTATATTCAGAATACATGCATACATTACATTGATGAACTGGAGCTAGTTCTGCGTCAGCCTATGTTATAAATGTTGCATGAGGAATCGCATCCGATGTAATTATCCATCATTGATCCATTGCCTACAAGCTTTTCACATATTGATCTTTGCTTAGTTATTTTTCCGTTGCCACTGTTAGGATTGCTACAAAAACTACTACTGTTACTTTTGCCACCGTTACCGTTACTTGCATACTACTTTGCTACTAAATTTTTTGAAGCAGATATTAAGTCTTTCAGGTGTGGTTGAATTCACAACTCAACTCCTAATACTTGAGAATATTCTTTGGCTCCCCTTGTGTCTAATCAATAAATTTGGGTTGAATACTCTACCCTCGAAAACTATTGCGATCCCCTATACTTGGGGGTTATCAAGACCATTTTCTGGCGCCGTTGCCGGGGAGCATAGCTCTATTCTTTGAGTCACTTGGGATTTATATCTGTTGATCACTATGAGGAACTTGAAAGATAAAAGAACCAAGATATTTCCCTCAACTACGAGGGGAGGTAAGGAACAGACATCTAGCTCTGCACTTGATTCACCTTCTATTTTGAGTAAACTTGCGACACCTACTGCTGCTATTGATAGTGATATGTCGCATGTTATTGATGATGCCACTTATGCTATGCATGATGCTTATGATGAAACTACTTCTATGCTTGATAATACTGTGCCATTAGGTGAATTTCTTGACGATAACTTGCTAGGGTTAGAGAGAATGAAATTATTGAAACAGATAATATTGATGAAAGTGATCATGAAGATTCTCCCCCTAGATATGAATTCCCTGATGTGCCTAAGGGTTATGTTATGGATGAAGAAACTGCTAGAGACATTTTCTTGCAAAGATGGATATGATCTTAAGAAACGGTTAGCTAAGCTAAAAGAAAAGTCTTTGAATGCTAGAATGAAATATGACCCTGCTTTTGCTACTTCACCTATCTGTATTTCTGATAAGGATTATGATTTCTCTGTTGACCCTGAGTTAATTACTTTGGTTGAATCTGATCCTTTTTATGGCTATGAATCTGAAACTGTTGTGGCACATCGTACTAAATTGAACGATATAGCAATCCTATTCACTCATGAGGAAAAACTTCGTTACTACTATATCCTTAAGTTATTTCCGTTCTCATTAAAGGGTGATGCTAAAACATGGTTTAATTCTCTTGCTCCTGGTTGTGTACGTAGTCCCCAGGATATGATTTATTACTTCTCTGCTAAATATTTCCCCACTCATAATAAACAAGCTGCATTTAGGGAAGTATATAATTTTGTGCAAATTGAAGAAGAGAGTCACCCACAAGCATGGGGGAGGCTTCTCCGATTACTTAATGCTTTGCCTGATCATCCTCTCAAGAAAAATGAAATACTTGATATCTTTTATAATGGACTAACCGATGCTTTGAGAGACCACATGGATAGTTGTGTTTGTTGTGTTTTCAGGGAAAGAACTGTTGAGCAAGCTGAATTGCAATTGAATAATATATTTAGAAATGATAATGATTGGACACTTCCTGAACCAACTCCTAAGCCAACTCCGAAGAAAAGGGGTATTCTATTTATCAGTCCTGAAGATATTCAAGAGGCAAACAAATCTATGAAAGAAAAGGGTATTAAAGCCGAAGATGTTAAGAATTTACCACCTATTGAAAAATACATATTCTTAATAACCCGACATAGGTAGTAAAGCTAAATTCTCTCTATAGATTTGATGAAGGTCATATTCCTCGTAATAAGTCTTCTAGCCAATGCCTAGATGAGTTTGATAATTTTATTGTTGAACAAGAAAACTTCAATGCTTATGTGGGTAGACAATTGAAATGTAGTGCTTGTATGATTGAACACTTGAGAGATTATATGTCTAGAGTTAATGGTGACCTTAGACTTATTAGTAAACATGCTTCTATGGTTACCACTCAAGTAGAACATGTGCTTAAAGCACAAGATGATTTGCTCATTGAATTAAATAATAAGAAAAATGATAAAGCTGTTAGAGTTATGACTAGAGGGGATAAAATGACTCAGGAACCTTTGTATCCTAAGGGCCACCCTAAGAGAGTTGAGAAAGATTCTCAAAGAACTAATGTTGATGCACCCAGTCCTTCTAAGAAGAAGAAAAATAAAAATGATAGGACTTTGCATGCTTCTAGTGAACCTGTTGTTGACACACCTGAGAATCCCAATGATATTTCTATTTGTGATGCTGAAACACAATCTGGTATGAACATGAACCTAGTGATAATGATGATTTTCATGTTGATGCTCAACCTAGCAATAACAATGATGTAGAGATTGAACCTGCTGTTGATCCTGATAACCCACAATCAAAGAACCAACATTATGATAAGAGAGACTTTGTTGCTAGGAAGCACGTTAAAGAAAGCGAACCATAGGTTTAGAAAACCATGCCTTTTCCTCCTAAACCATCCAAGAAAAAGGATGATGAGGATTTTGAGCGCTTTGCTGAAATGATTAGACCTATGTTTTTGCGTATGCGTTTGACTGATATGCTTAAAATGAATCCTTATGCTAAATATATGAAAGATATTGTTACAAATAAAAGAAAGATACCGGAAGCTGAAATTTCCACCATGCTTGCCAATTATACTTTTAAAGGTGGAATACCTAAGAAACTAGGAGATCCAGGAGTACCAACTATACCATGCTCCACTAAAAGAAACTATGTTAAAACTGCTTTATGTGATCTTGGAGTCGGTGTTAGTGTTATGCCTCTCTCTTTATATCGTAGACTTGATTTGAATAAGTTGACACCTACTGAAATACCTTTGAAAATGGCCGATAAATCAACTGCTATACCTAGCGGTATCTCTGAGGATATGCCTATTGTGGTTGTGAATGTTACTATTTTAACAAACTTTGTTATTCTTGATATTCCCAAGGATGATAGTTTGTCTATTATCCTTGGTAGACCCTTTTTGAATACTACATGGGCTGTTATTGATTGCAACAAAGGCAATATCACTTTTCATGTCAATGGTAATGGGCATACAGTACACTTTCCAAGGAAACAACCTCAAGTCCGCAATATCAATTCTATTGGAAAAATTTCAACGATTACTATTGGAGTTTTGAATTCCCTCTTCCTATTGTCAAGAAGAAATATTTTATTCTTATTGTTGGGGACATGCATATCCCCATTGAGGTAACCTAGTGTTATTCGAAAATTCTCCGGTTTCATGCGATTCGGAAAGATTTTGTTAACAAGACTTGATCAACCTTGTTAGTGGATTCCTTTTGATAAGCATGAGATGGATGAAGTTAGAAAGCACAACTCTGTGTAACCTCCTTTTACTTTCTGCCATTTAGATTAAATAAAGCAAAAAAAATTCTTTCTATTTTTTGAATTATCCTTGCAATAAAAATACTCCAAAAATAAAAGTTCTCCAAATATCCTGAAAATGAAAGATGATTTTTTGTCAAATATTTAAGAATTTCTGGCACTCAAAACACACTAGGGGGACCCACCATTTGGCCACAAGTGTGCAGGGCGCGCCCCTGCCTCGTGGGCCCCACGTGGCTCCCCTCCACTTATTCCAGCACCCACACACTTCGTCTTCCTCCAGAAAAAATCACCCCGTAGCTCGAACCCATGTTCTAGCTCATCTTGCTGCCATTTTCGATCTCCTTGCTCAAAGCTCCTTTCACAAAATTGTTTTGGGAGATTGTTCTTTAGTATGTCGCTCCTCCAATGGTCCAATTAGTTTTTGTTCTAGTGCTTTATTTATTGCATTTTTTTGCTGCGTAGGTGACCCTGTTCTTGAGCTTGCATGTCAAATTTATATGGTCAAAAGTAGTTTTAATGCATGATATAGCCTCTAGGCACTTGTGGGAGTAGTTGCTATCAATCTTGTTGAGTTTGGTTCATTTTTATTTTGAGTCACTAAAATTTCAGCAATTTTTCAGAGAAAGAAAATGATGAAGAGATTGTTGAGGGGATCTTCGAGGCGAAGCTCGAAGGATAAGCAGAATGAGGAGAATTAAAAGCCCAGATACAATCTTCCTCGCACTGCGGAGGTTCGGCCGTGTGAATGGTCTTGTGATGAATTCTTGATAGCCGTCGGAATTTACGATGACTTCTATTACTTGGCTAAGAATGCATGCCTCACTGATTTCCTCCACGACTAGCGCGAACAGTATCTCCTACTCACTAATATTTTCGTGGAAAACTTTTATTTCCATGCTAAGAAATCACCACCTTCAGTGGAGTTTCACTTATATGATGATGTTAAGGAGATGTCACTCCATGATTTTAGTCGGTTCTACAAGATACCCTTTCTAGGAAGCATATAGGAACCACATCGTAGGGATGTGAATGGATTTATTGATAGAATTGTCGTAGGGGAAATGAGTAAAGTTTCAGATGCAAGAATTACTAGTATACATTTTCCTGTTCCACGTTACTTTGCGATATTTGCTAGTAGATGCTTAATTGGTCGCAGGAACAGTGGAAATCTTAGTGCACCTGATATTGTCATTTTGCGCCATGCTTTGTTTCGTGATACAACTTTCAGCTTAGGTGCTATTGTTGCTAAACGATTAATTCTGAACTATACAAAGGGCCCCATCTTTTGAGGCATCTTTCCTTCACGCCTTGCTGAACACTTTGAGATACCTATTAGCCATTATGAGAAAGAGGAAAAGTTGTTGCCCCCTATTTTTATGGATTATAAGAGTATGGTAGCACATGATTTTATTGTTAAAAACAAGAATAAGATGCTTAAGTATAATTTAATATTTGATAAAACTCACTGTGAGATTATTACCTTGCCTGCACCCTCTTTGTTTAACATACTTTCAGGCATGTACCTCATCTTATGCAAGGCCATTTATGCATACTGGAGGTTGACACAAGTCCCAGAGCCTGAGCCTGAGCCACCACTTGACCCTTATCGATAGTCTGTTTATCAGTGGGATCCGGAGGAGATCGCTAACCAGTGGCACCCTGAGGACCCTCCTCAGTACACTAGAGAGTAGCTTCGATCCGTGGTCATAGACCAACTTAGGCCAAAAGCCTAAGCTTGGGGGAGTACGTATTTCTCACTGACATTACATTCATGTTCACACACTCATACCAGTTGTCGGTGCTCATATGTTTTCAGTGTACTATCCATGCTAGTTTATTTTCTTTTCCAAGCCTTCTTCTTGTGTGTTTGAAAAACCTTAGGAAAAACCAAAAAAAAGTTGTAGCTTTTAGCTAGTTTACTTTCCGTGCCTATAGTAGTAGTAATTAAAAGAAAACCCAAAAAGATTTCTCATTCTTCTTTTGCTTGTTGGGAGATTTCCCGTGTAAATAGTTTTATTTCTTTTCTTATTCTTTGGGGGTCGAGAGGAGAAGACCATGATGAAAATGTTGAGTGGCTCTCATATGCACTATTGTTGATTTAACCAAGAGCCTATATTACCTTGTCTTCTCCCTTGTATTAAATGCTTGCAGATTCCAGCTTAGTCCAATGCACATGCACTATTATTATTATCCACACCGTTTGGTCGTGCGAGTGAAAGGAAATAATGACAACATATGATGGACTGATTGAGATGAGAGAAGCTGGTATGAACTCGACCTATCTTGTTTTTGTAAATATGATTAGTTCATCATTCCCGATTCAGCCTATTATGAATGAAACATGTTTGCAATGATAATTAGATATTATAGTTGCCCATGCCATGCTTAATTAGCTAGGAGTTTATAATGGTTTACCTTGCGTGCCAACATGCTATTAAAATGGTTGTGATGTGGTATGATTGGGTGGTATCCTCCTTTGAACAATTCGAGTGGCTTGACTTGGCACATGTTCACGCATGTAGTTGAAACAAAATCAACATAGCCTCCATGATATTTATGTTCATGGTGATTTATATCCTACTCATGTTTGCACTCATTGTTGATTAATCTCAATGCATGTTCATGAATGTTGTCGCTCTCTAGTTGGTCGCTTCCCAGTCTCTTTCTAGCCTTCACTTGTACTAAGCAGGAATACTGCTAGTGCATCCATTTCCATAAACCCCAAATTTATTCCATATGAGTCCACCATACCTTCCTATATGCGGTATTTACCTGCCATTCCAAGTAAATTTGTATGTGCCAAACTCTAAACCATCAAATGAAATTCTGTTTTGTATGCTCGAATAGCTCATGTATCAACTAGGGATGTCTATATCTTCCATGCTGGGTGGGTTATTATCATGATGAGTGGACTCTGCTCTGCTCATCACTAACGAGAAAATGGCTGGTAACCGGGATGCCCAGTCCCATGCTCAAATCAAAATAATTGCAAACAAAACTCCCCCGGGATTGTTGTTAGTTGGAGGCACCCGTTGTTTCGGACAAGCCATGGATTGATGTTTGTTGGTGGTGGGGGAGTATAAACTCTACCATTTTGTTTGGGAACCACCTATAATGTGTGTAGCATGGAATATATCGAGATCTCTTGGTTGTTATGTTGAAAATGAAAGTATTCCACTCAAAACATTATTTATCTCTATTTCAAAACTCGAGCTCTGGCACCTCTGCAAATCCCTGCTTCCCTCTGCGAAGGGCCTCTCTATTTACTTTTACATTGATTCATCATCCTCTTATTAAAAAGCACCAGTTGGAGAGCACCGCTGTCATTCGCATGCATTGCTATTAATTTACATTGAGTATGCCTGTGACTCGATCTCTTCTACCATGAATTACAATGTCTAGTCAGTCCTTGATCATCAAAGGTGCTCTGCATTTATGTTTTGCAATCTCAGAAAGGGCTAGCGAGATACCATCTTGTTATATCATGTTATGATTGTTTTGAGAAAGTGTTGTCATCCAAGATTTATTATTATTGCTCGCTAGTTGATTATGCCATTGATATGAGTAAACATGAGACCTAAATGTTATTGTGAATATGGTTAGTTCATAATCTTTGCTGAAAACTTGAAGTTGGCTTTACATATTTGCAACAACAAGATCAAATAGAGTTTGTAAAAGTTTTTCTTTATCACTTTCAGTTTGTTAACTAAATTTCTTGAGGACAAGCAAAGGTTTAAGCTTGGGGGAGTTGATACGTCTCCAGCGTATCTACTTTTCCAAACACTTTTCCCCTTGTTTTGGACTCTAACTTGCATGATTTGAATGGAACTAACCCAGATTGACGTTGTTTTCAGCAGAATTGCCATGGTGTTATTTTTGTGCAGAAATAAAAGTTCTTGGAATGACCTGAAAATCCACGGAGAACGTTTGGAATAAATAGAAAATACTAGCGAAAGAATCTGCATCAGGGGGCCCACATCCTATCCACGAGGGTGCAGGGCGCGCCCCTGCCTCGTGGGCCCCTCAAGACTCCACTAACCTCAACTCCAACTCTATATATTCATGTTCAGGGAGAAAAAAATCAGAGGGAAGGATTCATCGTGTTTTACGATATGGAGCTCCCGCCAAGCCCTAATCTTCATCGGGAGGGCTGGTCTAGAGTCCGTTTGGGGCTCCAGAGACGGGAATCCATCGCCATTGTCATCATCAACCTTCCTCCATCACCAATTTCATGATGCTCACCACCATTCGTGAGTAATCCCATCGTAGGATTGCTGGACGGTGATGGGTTGGATGAGATTTACCATGTAATTGAGTTAGTTTTGTTAGGGTTTGATCCCTAGTATCCATTATGTTCTAATATTGATGTTGGTATGACTTTGCTATGCTTAATGCTTGTCACTAGGGCCCGAGTGACATGATTTCATATCTGAACCTATTATGTTTTCATCAATATATGTGAGTTCTTGATCCTATCTTGCAAGTCAATAGTCACCTATTATGTGTTATGATCCGGCAACCCCGAAGTGACAATAATCGGGATCACTCCCAGTGATGACCGTAGTTTGAGGAGTTCATGTATTCACTAAATGTTAATGATTTGGTCCGGTACTCTATTAAAAGGAGCCCTTAATATCCCTTAGTTTCCAATAGGACCCCGCTACCACGGGAGGGTAGGACAAAAGATGTCATGCAAGTTCTTTTCCATAAGCATGTATGACTATATTCGGAATACATGCCTACATTACATTGATGAACTGAAGCTAGTTCTAGGTCACCCTATGTTATAAATGTTGCATGAGGAATCGCATCCGACATAATTATCCATCATTGATCCATTGCCTACGAGCTTTTGAGATATTGATCTTTGCTTAGTTACTTTTCCGTTGCCACTGTTACGATTGCTACAAAACTACTACTGTTACTTTTGCCACCATTAACGTTACTTCCATACTACTTTTCTACTAAATATTTTGCTGTTGATATTAAGTGTTTCAGGTGTGGTTGAATTGACAACTCAACTGCTAATACTTGAGAATATTCTTTGGATCCCCTTGTGTCGAATCAATAAATTTGGGTTGAATACTCTACCCTTGAAATTTGTTGTGATCCCCTATACTTGTGGGTTATCAACGAGCAGGAATTAATCTTGGAGGTGTTGACACGTCTCCGTCATACCCATAATTTTTAATTATTTCATTCCAATATTATACAACTTTCACATACTTGTGGCAAAATTTTATATGATTTATTGAACTAACCTATTGATCAGGTGCCCAGTGCTAGTTCCTGTTTGCTGCATGTTTTTTATTTCATTGAATATCCATATAAAACAAGGTCCAAACACGATAAAAATTTATGGATAATTATTTTGGAATATATGTATTTTTGGGAGGTGGAATCAACGCTAAGGGAGGCTCATGGCCTCCACAACCCACCAGGGCGCGCCAGGCACTCCCTGGCGTGCCTAGGTGTCTTGTGCCCTCCCCGTAAGTCAGTTGGGGCCCTTATTCTAGCGCAAAAAGATAATTTATGGAAAACATTGTGTAAAAATTTCAGCACAATCGAAGTTATGGATCTCCAGGAATTTAAGAACTGATGAAGGGCCAGAAAAGTGGAACTTGAAACAGAAGAGAACAGAGGGATAGATCCAATCTCGAAGGGGCTCTCGCCCCTCCGCTACCGTGGAGGCCATGGACCAGAGGGGGAACTCTCCCCCCATCTAGATGTGAGACCAAGGAAGAAGAAGAAGGAGGGGGATCTCTCCCCCTCTCCCCCGGTTGCGCCGGAACGCCGCCGGGCAAGGATTGTGACGGCTATCTACAACAACAACTTAGCCGTCGTCAACACCAACTCTCTCCCCCGATATGCAGTAGTGTAACATCCCTTCTCCCCACTGTAATCTCTACTTAAACATGGTGCTCAACACTATATATTATTTCCCAATTATCTATGGTTATCAAATGATGTTTGAGTAGATCTGTTTTATCCTATGGGTTGATAGATGATCATGATTGGTTTGAGTTGTATATTATGTTTTGGTGATGTCCTATGATGCCCATCGTGTCGCGCAAATGGAGGGATCCCTGTTGTAGGGTGTTGCAATATGTTCATGGTTCTCTTATGGTGGGTGGCATGAGTGACAGAAGCACAGACCCGAGTTTGGGGTCATTGGATGTGAGATAAAGAGGACTTGATACTTAATGCTATGGTTGGGTTTCAGGACCTTAATGATCTTTAGTAGTTGTAGATGCTTGCTAGAGTTCCAATCATAAGTGGATATGATCCATGTAGAGGAAGTATGTTAGCTCATGCCTCTCCCTCATATAAAATTGCAACAATGACCACCGGTTTAGTTTTCGATCACCTAGGGAAAATGACTTTCTTGTTGACAAAAGCTATCTACTTATATTGTCTATCTACTTTTATTGTCTTGCATTTTACTCATAGTTTTATTATTGCAAACTTATCCTTTCACCTACCAAATAGTTTATACTTGCTCTAGGTAAAGCAAACATAAAGTGTGCATAGAGTTGTATTGTTGATTGATAGAACTTGAGGGAATATTTATTCTACCTTTAGCTCCTCGTTGGGTTCAACACTCTTATTTATCAAAAAAGGCTACAAACAATCCCCTATACTTGTGGGTTATCAGTCATCAGCGTCGTGATTGTCTAGGCAAGAAATGTGCTTAAATATCATGCACAGAAAGTGCCTCTCCATCCTCCTAAGAGTCGCCAAGTATGCGGCCATTCGAGGGTCCTTTGACTTGTAGTATTTGTTGGATTGGTTAATGACCAGCTGGGAGTCTCCTTTTATGACCAAGCATTTTATTCTGAGAGTTATGGCTGCCCTGGATTCCCGCCATCAATCCTTCGTACTTGGCGATATTGTTGGAGACCTTATCATTCTTGAATTCCAACTGCACAGAGTAGGAAATATGATCTCCCGTGGGGGATGTGAAGACTACCCTAGGCCTCGCGCCTTGCAATGAGAAGGCGCCATCGAAGTTCATTACCCAGTGCTCCGGAGCTTCTCGCCAGGGATGGGTATATCGTTCCCGGGCGTTTTCCGAAGCAGCAGGAGTCCATTCTGCCATGAACTCCACGAGGGCTCGAATTTTGATGGTCTTAGTAGCCACGAACTGTAGGGCAAAAAATTGAAGTTTGATTCCCAACTCCAACACACGTCTAGTCGCGTTGGGAGTATGTAGGACTCCTTCTAGAGCGAATGGAGTGACGACCTTGATTGGGTGCCCCTGGAAGTAGTGTCGCAGCTTCCGCAAAGCGATTAGGAGAGTGTACAACAACTTCTGCGGCATAGGGTACCGTTCGCGGGCCTCCCGCGGCACCGTGCTTACGAAGTACACCGGGCGCTGTATCAGAGGGCCCCTTGCGGGCTCTCGAGTTTGCCCTTCGACAGGAAGTTCCTGAGATTGCTTTGTCGGTGCTTCCAAGGGCTCATGTTCCGCCACAAGGACAACACTCGCCGTTTGCGGGGTGACTTCAAGGTAGAGTAGAAGCCACCACGATCGGGGATAGCCAAGTATCCTTTTAGGTCCCAGAAGGCTTGATCCGGTTCTGGGGTCCATTCAAAAGAACATGTGCTCTTCATGATCTTGAAGAATGGTAGGCTGTGTTATCCCAGCTTGGTAATGAATCATCCAAGCGGGGCTACGCATCCCGCCAGGCGCTGCATGTCCTTGAGGCGCTTTGGGGGTTGCATCTCTTCAAAGGCCCAAATTTTCTTGGGGTTGTCCTTGATGCCTCGGTGCGACACCAGGAACCCGAGGAGTTTCCCAGAAGGTACCCCGAACATGCATGTTTTGGTTTTGAGCTTGATGTTGGCCTTTCGAAGGTTGGCGAATGTCTCCTCCATATCCATAATCAGAGTGTCCCGTTCGCGGGTCTTGACGACGATGTTGTCGACGTAGGCTTCGGTATTTCTTCCCATTTGTGGACCAAGGGCGATGTGCATGAGCCTCTGGAAGGTTGCCCCAACATCTAAAACCCAAAGGGCATGCACATGAAGCAATACACTCTACAAGGCATGATGAAAGCCTTTTTTTCTTCATCCTCCTTGGCCATTTTGATCTCATGGTAGCCCGAGAAGGCATCAAGTAAATAGGGGAGACCACACCTTGCTATTGAATGGACGATTTGGTCGATTCTAAGCAAAGAGGATGGATCCTTTGGAGAGGCCTTGTTGATGTCCTTGAAGTCTATTCATAGGCCTAAGCCATTGTTACACTTGGGTAAAACCACAGGGTTTGTGACCCATTCCAGGTGTGTCACCACCTGGATGAACTTGGCCTTGTTCAGCTTCTCTATCCGCTGGGTGTTGACTTGTTGCTTCTCCAACGACTGGCGCTAGATTTTCTTCTTAACGGGATGGCCGCCAGGGCATACCGCCAAGTGCTGCTCGATCACCTCCCTGTGTGCTCCGGGCATGTCTGACATTGTCCAACCGAACATCTCAGCATTTGCCCGTAGGAAGGTGACGAGCGTGCTTTCCTATTTGTCGAGGAGCCTTCTGCCTAATCAGGACAGAAGTCCCTTTTCCTTCGTCGAGCACCACTTTCGTCGTCGAGGTCTTTTCCTGTGTCATCAATTTCTATCAGTGGGAAGCTCATGCCTCGGGCACGACAGGCATATCCAGACAGCTAGGAGACTCATCTTAGTGATCCGCTTGAATAGTGATTATGCCTCCGGGGCCCAGCATCTTGACAGCATTATAGGCGTGATGAGTCACAACCACGAACTGGGCCAACGCAGGATAACCAAGAATAGCATTGTACTCAAAGCCGATGTGGGCAATGTCGAAGACAATGTTTTCCGTCTGATAGTTCTTACTGGTCTTAAATGTGATGGGAAGGGCCATCTGCCCTATGGAATTGTGCTCCCAAAGTCATGCCCGAGAACGGCCAGGTAGGCAGCAGACAATCGTACGGGATTTGCATTAAGTCATATATCTTTGGGGAGATGATGTTCATTCCGGCCCCACCATCGATAAGGTCTTTGTAACCTTGATGTTTTGGATGGTGGGGGACACAAAGATAGGTACAATCCCCATCGTCTTCGCCTTCATGGGGTGACCCGCGAGGTCAAATGTAACCAAGACCTCGGACCAACTTAAAGGCTTAGCTGCCTTTCCCCCACGAAGAGCGGGGCAAACTCTTGGGCCAAATTCTTGAAACATTAGTTTGAGGTGAGCGGTTTGGGTGCCGCCATCGATGCACGCCACCAACTTGGGATCCTGGAAGCCCCTCCCCTATTCTTATCGGAATCCGGGCCTTCCCCGGCCTTGCCATCTCCCGTCTTCTCGTGACCACAGGAAAAAGGCTCGCGCTAACCTCCATCATGATCGGTGCATCCTCCCCCACGACCTCATCTCCTTCCTTCTGCATGCTCATTTTGTGCCACTCCTTCTAACGGTCTTCTACCATTTTCTTGATTTCTCTACACTCAGTCATGTCGTGTGTGCGCGAGCCGTGCAAGGTGCGGTACGGGCCATCGCTCGAGTCATCGGAAACCACCTCTTCCTTCTTCTATCGCATCAGTCCAAACTTCATCGTGAAGACACCGGGTAACTTGCGCCTTTGGCTCTTCTTGTCACGGGAGGGTTCGGCCTCCCTCTCGACCGTTTGTGAAGAACGATTTCAGGCTTCAGCTGCCCTGGCGCACTTGTCCACCAGCTCATAAAGTTGCACCATTGTGTGCACATCGTGGATGGCCATCTTCTCACACATCTTAAGGTCGATGACACCGTTGTGGAAAGCCAAGACAACCTCCACATCATTAATACAGGGAATTTTGTTGCAAACTTGGCAGAAACGTTGGATGAACCCGCTAAGCATTTCACCCACCTTCTGGCCGATGGAGGGCCGATTGCAGGTTCCCTTGAAGCTGGCGGTGAATCATTTGCACAGCTCATCCCAAGTCCCAATGGAGCTCGGTGGGAGGTTCATCAGCCACGAACTGGCCGAATCCTAAAGGGCCATGGGGGACTAGTTTACCATGGCGTCAACATGTCCATGGGCCACCTGGATCGTCGTGGTGTCAATTTGGAGGAATTTGACGGGGTTGGTCGAGCCATCGTACCAAGACGACAAATCTCGCGTGGACGCGGAGGCCAGAGCACCTCATGAAATTTGGGAATGAATGCCTCGCACCCTACACCTATTAGCACAGGCTGAACGCCTGGAGTGCCTGGCACAGGGTGCCCTGCCTCCGCCATATCTTGGACGAATCTATCCTACCGCTCTCGCCGTCTCTCTATGGCAACATGAGCATCCTCCATTTGTGATGTGTCGACGAACGTCGATCCTTGTCTTCCCC
The DNA here is from genome assembly GCF_018294505.1 of Triticum aestivum. NCBI lineage: Eukaryota > Viridiplantae > Streptophyta > Magnoliopsida > Poales > Poaceae > Triticum > Triticum aestivum. The sequence continues at coordinate 338,333,058 of NC_057812.1, read as the reverse complement.
AGGGGAAGAGGCCACAGACATGCATGTCTCTCCTCCCGGGTGCTTACGGGCCCGACGTGGCTCGTGGTCTTGTGGATGCTAAGGAGGGAGTGTGTGCTCCGGGGCTGCGATCGCTCGCGAGGCTGTCGTGACGCCTGTCCGTGTCAAAACCGGCCGATCTCGGGTAGGGGGTCCCGAACTGTGCATTTGAGAATCGAAGGTAACAAGGGACAAGGGGAACACAATGTTTACCTAGGTTTGGGCCCTCTTAATGGAGGTAAAACCCTACGTCTTGCTTGATTGTATTTGATGAGTATAGGGGTTACAAGAGTTGATCTACATCGAGATCGTAGTGGCTAAACCCTAGATGTCTAGCCTGTATGAATTATGATGGCCTCTACAAACTAAACCCTCCGGTTTATATACACACCGGAGGGGCCTAGGGTTGTATAGAGTCGACTTGCAAATGAAGGAAATTACATATCCGGACACCAATCTTGACATCATCGCATAGGAGAGTCCTACCCGGACATGGGGGAAGGTCTTCTGCCTTGTATATTCACCGCCCATCAGTCCGGCCCATATCAAACAGCCCGAACACCCAAGGACCCCCTAATCCATGACTCCCCCAGTAGCCCTTGAACTAGTCTTTGATGACGATATGTTTGGCACGCGTGTTGTATTCGGCATTGCAAGGAGGGTTCCTCCTCTTGAGTACTTAAAAGCAATCTTTTGAACAAAAGAACTATATCCGGCTCTGTATAATACTCATTACCCTTAGTCAAGAAGGCAAAGTACTTAATCAAAATAATGTCTGTCAGCTCAGAACTTTTCGGAGAAACGTCATGTCTGGCCTATAACTTTTCGAACCACTTTTTCGTCTCTCGCTTCACATTTCGACGCACGGCCTCTATTGACATGTCTTATCAGAGATCGTGTCCGCCTATTGCGGGATCCTCATCAATATGGTTTTGGGTAATCCAATCGTGCCATTCGCACGACCCCTTGGGAATAGGCGAGTTTTAAGGCTTGAGGGGGGCGTTTGATATTCATTGCCTATATTAGACGATAAAGATCCCTCTTTTCTCCCCATGCATTCCTCCTTCTGCTATTTTCCCATCCTCAAGCTCCAGTGCACAAGCTTCAATCTTTCCACCACGACCAACTTCTCCAGCCATGTCTGGATCTGGTCCGAAGGGCAAGTGGGAGGCCTCCTCCGTCACCGAGAAGGATGTCGAGGAGCTCCGGGAGGCGGGGTATCTGTCTGCGGACGTTGCGCACACGCTCCCTACCAAGAAGCAAGTCACCCCCACCCCGGAGCCCGGCGAAAGGGTTGTACTTATCCCTCACTTCCTCTACGGGCTAGGGTTTCCCGTCCACCCCTTCGTCCGAGGCCTCATGTTCTACTATGGCCTAGAATTCCTCGATCTAGCCTCGAATTCGTTCCTTCACATCTCGGTGTTCATCATCGTGTGGCCTATGGCTCAAGGTCTTCAATGTGAAGCCGAAGGTGGTCGATGGGCAGCATGCACACTGCGGTGGCGCCATGGTGAGCTAGCTCCCCAACACCGTTTGGCCTACAGGGGCCTTTGTGGAGACCGTCAAGGTGTGCCAACAGGAGTGGTTCTATATCATCGAACCTCATGACGCCAAGTGGGCGGCCACTCCTGAGTTCAGATCCGGACCCCCTATGCGGCTCATCTCATGGATTGCCAAGGGTTTGGACTGGGGATCCACAGCGTAAGTGCCGATGCTGCAAAAGCGTATCACAAATATGATAGGCAAAAACACCAGTCTCACTAACGTGATTCAGGTGATGCTCTTCCGCCGGATTCTTCCCTGTCAACTCCGGCCCTCCCATATGTGGGAGTTTAATACGGAAGGTCCACAGACCTTGAAGCACTTCTTCGGCACAACACGCGAAGACATCTGGAAGCTGCTATTCAAGGCCCAAAAAGTGTGGCCAAAGGGGACTGAAGACATCGGCCTCGACAGCAAGAATCCGACCATGCCGGTAAGTATAAGCTTTCTGAATACTTATACTCGATCAATCAAGTTTTCAGACATAATAAGTTTTCTGTCCCTCGTACATGGCTAGACATCAAAGGCGGAGCAGATCAAGTGTCCGGCCCCGCTGCCTGAAGACTTGGCCAAACCCCAACTCACGAAGATGCTGGTCCCGACACCCTATCAGGAGCCAGAGAAGAAGGCCAAGAAGAAGAAGGGAAAGCAGTCCAAGGGCGACCTCCACCGCAAAGGTCCTTCAGACGCAGTGCCGGAGAGACTGAAATCCCCTCCTCCCACGAGGGAGATGAAGATGGGGAGGAGGAAGAGGCGGAAAGCGACTCCCCTCTTAATGGGGGAGAGAGAAGAAGAGGGCAGCCTCCACAGACCCGGAGGAGGAGGCGCCCAAGAGGGCGGAGATTGCCCTCTTAGATGGTTCGGATTCGGAAGCCAAACCCATCCCCAAGAGGCTTTCCAGGGTGAAGCCCCTGGCCGAACCATAAGCATCAAAGGATCTATTACATGTATTCGGTCCTCTATGTTTTTAATATAACATATTATATTGTGTGTATTTCAGCCCCGCTCGCAACCTCCCCAACCCTTCACTATGTAAGGGGAGTTCTCTACCGCCCGAGATGGCAGAGAGCGAGATGCCGCCGTGAGCCTCTCCGCCAATCATCGCAGGTGATACAGAGGTGTTGTCCCGAAGGACCTCCCCAGGCCGTGGAGGAGTGGGCGAGGCGGCCGAAATGTCGCCCGAGGGTAATACCTTGGCTACCGAAGACATGGGGGGTGCGATCCCCATGGCGACCGATGGCGAGGGCCCTGACCAGTCTGGCCCCCAGCCATACATCATTTCGGAGACCCATACGGCTCCAAAATCGAGCGAGCAGCCCCCTTTGAAGGAGGGGGAGTATCAACTCCGACGGCGACCTCCACTAATCCGGAGGCGCCGAATGCTCTGATGGAAGCTGTAACGCCCAAGATGCGGCTCTATCTCCCATGTGTCGAGGCACGACTTAGAGGCATAAACGCATTTTGGTATTGTCGCAAGAAGGGTCATCTTCACACAATCCCATGTACAAGAACAAGGATAAATAAATAGTTAGCTTACAATCGCCATGTCACACAATGATCAAATAATATACATACATCATTCAGAGTACACACATAGTCCGACCTACGGACAAATCCAAATGAAAAGAAGATAACCCCAAATGCTAAATCCTGATCGTCCCAACTGGGCACCACTACTGATCATCAGGAAACGAAACATGGTAACGACCAAGGTCCTCGTCGAACTCTGATGACCCACAAGTATAGGGGGTCAATTGTAGCTCATTTTGATAAGTAGGAGTGTCGAACCCAACGAGGAGCAGCAGGAAATGACAAGTAGTTTTCAGTAAGGTGTTGTGTGCAAGTGCTGAAATTGTAAGTAGCGAGTAGTTTGGTAGAAAGATAATCTATAACGAGTAACTAATGACAATTGTAACAAGTATGCAGCAAGGTACCCCAATCCTTTTGAGGCAAAGGACAGGCCAAAACGATTTCTTATAATGAGCAAAGCATTCTTGAGGGTACATGGGAATTTCATCTAGTCACTCTCGTCATATTGGTTTGATTTGCGCTCGCTACTCTGATAATTTGATATGTGGGTGGACCAGTGCTTAGGTGCTGTTCTTACTTGAACAAACCTCCTACTTATGATTAACCCTCCCGCAAGCATCCACAACTACGAGAAATGTATTAAGGATAAATCCTAAGCATAGCATTAAATTCTAGGATCCAATCAGTCCCTTACGGAATAGTGTATAAACCGGGGTTTAAGTTTCTGTCACTCTCGCAACCCACCATCTATTTACTACTCCACAATGCATTCCCTTTGGCCCAAATATAGTGAAGTGTCATGTAGTCGACGTTCACATGACACCACTAAGGGAATCACAACATGCATACTATCAAAATATCGAACACATATCAACTTCACATGATTACTTGTAACATCATTTATCCCGTGACCTCAAGAACAAAGGTAACTACTCAAAAACAACAAACATGATGCATAATGGATCTGAACACATAATCTTCGATCAAATAAACCATATAGTAATCAACTACAAGATGTAATCAACACTACTAGTCACCCCTAGCAACAATCTATTGTTTCGCTAACAAGATTCAATATAAGAGATGAACTAGGGTTTAAGATGAGATGGTGCTGGTGAAGATGCTGATGGAGATTTCCCTCCCTAAGATGGGAGAGTTGTTGGTGATGATGATGACGATGATTTCCCCCTCCGGGAGGGAAGTTCCACCGGCGGAATTGCTCCACCGGAGGGCAAAAGTGCTTCTGCCCAAGTTCCGCCTCGAGGCGGCGGCGCTCCATCCCGAAAGTATTATTTTGATTTTTTTTCTAGGTCAAAACCACTTATATACCAGAAGATGGGCACCAGAGGTGGGCCGAGGAGGCCACAACCCACTAGGGCATGCCAGGGGGCCTGGCGCGCCCAGGTGGGTTGTGCCCACCTGGTGGCCCCCTCTGGTACTTATTGGCTCCAATATTTCTTATATATTCCCTAAAAAATCTCCGTGAAGTTTCAGCCCATTTAGTGTTGTGCAGAATAGGTGGCCTAACGTATCTTTTCCAGGTCCAGATTTCCAGTTGCTCGAATTCTCCCTCTTGTTGTGTTCCTTGCAAATTATGAGAGAAAAAGGCATTACAATTACTCTAAAAAGCATTATTATGGATAAAAACACTGTAAATAATAGTAAGAAAACATAATGGAAAATGGACGTATCAAACTCCCACTTGATCTCGGTTGCATCACCTGCATCAGTATCAACGACACCTACAACTGTTGTGATAGTATCTGTGAGTCACGGGGACTTAGCAATCTCAAAACTCATGAGATCAAGACTATTTAAGCTTATAGGTAGGATGTGGTTATGTGGTGGAGCTGCAGCAAGCCCTAAGCAAACATGGTGGCTAACATACGAGTACAAGAGTAAGGTGAGAAACTACGCAACGGTTGTAAACTAGAGGTGATCAAGAAGTGATCCTGAACAACTTACGTTCAAACATAACCCCACCGTGTTCTCTTCCCGAACCTCATCGAAAAGAGACCATCACGGTTACACATGCGGTTGGTTTCTTTTAATTAAGTCAAGTGTCAAGTACTCTACAACCAGATATTAACAAAATCACATCTGCCACATAATCGCAGGCACGGCTCTCGAAAGTATAAACCCTGCAAGGGTTTTCCAAATTAGCCCATGACAAGCTCACGATCCGCGGAGACAATCCTCCATCGCGGGACCCTCCGATCAGACTCGGAATCCCGGTGCACACGATATTTCGACAGTGGTAAAGCTAGTCCAGCAAGACCTCCCGATGTGCCGACACCCTGATAGTAGCCGCGCGTATCTCGTCTCAGGCCACAATCGGATTGTCCAAACTTCCAGTAGGACAATCCAGAGTTGCCCCAGGCGGCCACCGGTGGTTGACAGGTTTGGACCAACACTCACGGGGAGCACTGGCCCAAAGGGGTTAATTAAGTCCACGGGGTCCGAAAAGTCCCTATGCAAGTTTTTAGTTGTTATTAGGCAAATGGTAAAACCAAGGTTGGGCCTTGCTCGAAGAGTTTTATTCAAAGCGAACTATCAGGAGGGGCCCATAAACCCTCACCGTGTTATGGACGCAAAATCAAGGAACATAACACGGGTATGACAAAAACTAGGGCAGCAAGAGTGGAACAAAACACCGAGCAAAAGTCCAATCCTTCCACCCTTTGCCAAGTATATAGATGCATTAATTCAAATAAGAGATGTTGTGATATCCCAACATATCCATGTTCCAACATGGAACAACCTGCAAGGCACCTGCAACTAGCAATGCTATAAGAGGGGCTGAGCAAAAGTAGTAACATAGCCAAACAACGGTTTGCTAGGAAGGTGGGTTAGAGGCTTGACATGGAAATATGGGAGGCAAGATAAACAAGTGGTAGGTAGTGCGACATAGCGATTGAACGAACAACTAGCAAGAAAAGATAGAAGTGATATCGGGGGTAATGATCATCTTGCCTGCAAAGTTCTCAGGGTTGTCGTAAGCTTGCTCCGTGTAGACATACTCAACAGGATCCTCGTTCAAGAACTCATCTCCCGTCTGTACCCAAGCCAAGAACACAAGCAACAGAACAACAATCAATCACGGTGCAATGCACAAGCAACATGATGCAAGACATGGCATGGAATGCAAGGTATGATGTGCAATGCATATGGGTACTCCGGAAGGGAAAAGATGATCAATACAACAACTTGGCAAACCAAGCATGCCATTGGAAAGGTTAGGAGATTTCAGTCAAAATCGATAAGAAGATCACCGGAAACGGATGCACGATTTGCAAACGACGAGCAAGACAAGAATGATGCAAAACTGCTCTTAACAGCATCACACCACTTAAGATGCATCATGAAACTATGCTACAACACTCCAACAAAGCAACAAAGCACACGGTAGTGAAGTACAAGTGAATCCCTACAAACCATGAACACTGAGCTCCTGCTAGAACTCACTAGAACAAGCCTAAAATAGCATGGCAAAAACGGAAATGACAATCAGGTTACAAACTTGGTGAAAATACTAAACATGTCATAAGCAGCATCAGGTAGCAATGTTTATAGCTAGCAAACAAAATGCTACAGGAACATATCATAGAAAACAAAGGCATGGAATGCTAGTACTAAAGGCAATGAAAAAAACTCCCTTACTATGCTTGAGCCAAAGATGCACAGAAAATGAGGTAGCACCCATGCAAATATGGCAAGTGATATGAACAGTTTCAGACTTGGAAGAACATAGCATGGCAGAAACAGATTCATGATAACAACTTTGCAAACTCACGCCACTCACCACAAAGAATTTCATGGCATAACAAGGTAACCAACAGTAAGTATACACAATTATGAAGATAAAAATGGCAAGATCAAGTTCATAGGGTGCATGGATCATTAGCAAAACACATGGCAAAAATGCACTGCCTATTAAAAAACTGACAGCAACAATAGAGGCATGAATGGATAGAGCATAACCATATCTTCAAAACATCTTTACTGAACTTCATCCAAATATGCATGGATCTACTTCTGACAACAAGTCAACATAGCAATATAATGTAACAGGAAAAGACTTTGCAAAAATACTAAGTGTCTAAAATCAAGAAAATTATGTGGCCTACTTTGCATGCTTGTGCTAGTCACCACAGATCTCATAAAAATACAAGGCTTGCACCACTGTAAAGATGGCATGGATATGCTCCTAAAACATGTACACATGATGCTCAAAGGATGCACACACAAAATGCTATGAAAATGACAAATCATCAAGTTATGATCAATTCCAGCAGACAACATCATGTAGCACTTTTCCAACGACAATTAAGGCATGAATATCGATAGTAACATGCACGAAAATGACACTAGAATTAAGAGCATCATGAGACGAACATTTTGATATATCATTCATGCAAAACGGAGTCACGAGCACGGAGTTATGGATCTCACGAAATGCACACATGAGTTGAAAGTTTAAAGACTGAGAGAAAATTCAACCTCGCAGAGGGGGTTTAGGACGGACATGTCCAGGGTGGATCGGACATGTTCGGACGCGCAGTTGACCCAGACACAAGCGAGGAGGAGGTCGCCGGTGAGGTGAGGACGACGGGGAGGAGGCGGCGGAAGGCGGAGATGGGCGGATCCGGGGCCGGCGGGGCGAGATCCGTCCGGATCCAGGCGGTGGGCGGCCTTGGCGTGGCGGCGCGGGGCGGATCGGTTGCAAGGTTGGGGTAGCCCGGCGCGGTGGCGTGCGGCGGCCGGCGGGAAGGCGCGCCGCGGCGGAGGTGGGCGGCGCTCGTCGGCGGGAGGCAGCGCGGGGCGCGGGCGGCAGCGGATGGGTCGGGAGGGCCGGCTCCGGGACTGGCGGGCCGCGGGAGGCGGAGGCGGCGGCGGGCGGCCAGAGGAGAGAGAGGCCAGCAGGGGGGGGGGTGATGTGGCACACCCCGGTTGGGCGCGGGAGGCGGCAGAGCTGAGATGGCGTCCCCAGATTGGTCCGGGCGACGTTTCCGGCGGCGCGAGGGAAGATGGTTAGGGTTTATCCGTGAATTTCGGGCGAAGGGGGTGTTTAAATAGGTAGAGGGAGCTAGGAGAGTCCAAATGAGGTGCGGTTTTCGCCTACACGATCGTGATCCAACGACGGATAGCATGGAGGGGGTTTAGATGGGCTAGCGGGCTGTTTTGGAGGGGTGATGGACTGCAATGAGAGAGGGGGTTTTGCGGTTACCCGGTTAAATGTTGGGGCATCAAACGACCTCCAAAAGTAACGAAATTTAATAGGCAGCCTACTGGTGATGTATTAAGGCCACTCGACAAATCTCGGCCATTTACGAGAATATTTTTCTCCCGCTCATGAAACGAGATTTGAGAGGTGCAACGAGTGCATGTGGGAGTGTCGGATTCCGAAACGGACAACGGGGAAAATGACCGGATGCATGAGACGAACACGAATGCAAATGAGATGCACATGATGACATGAGATGAAATGCATTACATGAACAAAATGCAAAACATGGACAAAACCCAACCACGGAGGATATAACATATCACATAGCCGGAAATGGCAAGATTTGGTGTTACAATTATGGAATGTTACATCCAAGGCATTACAACTCTCCACCACTACAAGAGGATCTTGACCTGAGAGCTAGGACTGAAAGAACTCCGGATATTTGGAACGGAGGTGATTCTCGCGCTCCCGGTAGCTTCTCGGTCGAAATGGTGGGACCACTTAACTTTTAGGAATTTGATCGACTTGTTGCGAGTTTTGCGCTCGGTTTCTTCAAGAATGGCAACAGGATGCTCATGATAAGACAAATCCTCTTGGAGATCAATATCTTCGAAGTTGATAGTGTGCTCAGGCGTCTTGAAGCACTTGCGAATCTGTGACACGTGAACACATCGTGCACATTTGCGGAGTTGGACGGGAGCTCAAGTTGATAGGCGAGGTCGCCTCTTTTGCCAATGATCTTGAGAGGACCCACGTATCTCGGGGCAAGCTTCCCTTTGATAACAAAGCGTCGAGAGCCTTCGTTGGAGAGATGCGGAGGTAGACATGGTCTCTGATCTCGAAAGCCAAGTCACGGTGCTTGCTACCATAGTAACTCTTCTGGCGCGATTGCGCTTCTTTGAGATTTTCATCGATGACTTTACACATTTCTTCAGCTTCTATGATCAAGTCGTTGCCAAGAAGTTGGCATTCACCAGACTCGCACCAATTGAGAGGAGTACGGCACTTTCTGACATATAGAATTTCGAATGGGGCCTTGCCCGAACTTGCCTGGAAGTTGTTGTTGTAGGACAACTCTGCATATGGGAGGCAATCTTCCCACTTCATACCAAAGGAGATGACACAAGCTCTGAGCATGTCTTCGAGGATTTGATTTACTCTCTCGACTTGGCCGCTTGTTTGAGGATGGAAAGCCATGATGAAGCGAATGTTGGTGCCCATGGCCTTCTGGAAGGACTCCCTGAACTTAGAAGTGAAAATGCTTCTGCAGTCTGAAAAGATCAATTGCGGAATTTCGTGCAATGAGACAATTCTGGAGGTGTATAGCTCTGCCAGCTGAGCTGACGTGATAGATTCTTTGATTGGAAGGAAATGAGCCACTTTTGTAAGCTTGTCAATGACAACGAAGATAGCATCATTCCCATGCTTGGACTTTGGAAATCTAGTGACAAAGTCCATTTCGATATGATCAAACTTCCATTCTGGAATAGCAAGAGGTTGGAGGAGACCAGCTAGTCGTTGGTGTCCTACTTTCACCCTTTGACATACATCACATTCATTCACGAATAGACCAATCTCTCGCTTCATTCGAGTCCACCAATACGACTGCCTGAGGTCATGGTACATCTTCGAACAGCCTAGATGAATGTAAAGAAGAGAATTGTGCGCTTCGTTCATTATGACCTTCCTTAGATCACCTTTAGGAACCACAATCTGGTCCTCAAAGAATAAGGTGTCCTTGTCAGCAATGCGATAGCACTTGTATTTGGATAAGCCCTTTGCAATACCGTGTTTCACCTTATTCACCATGGTATCAGGGAGTTGTGCCTCATGAATTTGGTCTTCCAAAGTTGGAGTGACTTGAAGGTTGGCAAGAAAACCTTGAGGAACAACTTGGAGGTTGACCTTGCGAAATCTTTACAAAGATCCGGTTGGAATGGGTTGAGAATTAAGCTGTTGCAATAAGCCTTCCTGCTCAAAGCATCTGCAATCACATTCGCCTTGCCTAGAGTATATTCAATACTTGGATTTTACTCTTGAATCATTTCGACCCAACGAGTTTGTCTGAGGTTGAGGTTGGGTTGAGTGAAGATATATTTGAGGCTCTTGTGATCGGTGAAAATATCCACTTGCCTTCCCAACAAGAGATGTCTCCATGTTATTAATGCATCGAAAATTGCCGCCAACTCAAGATCATGAGTGGGGCAGTTCCTTTCATTTGGCTTCAAATGACGAGAAGTATAGGCCACCACCTTCTTCTCTTGCATTAACACGGCACCAAGACCTTGCAATGAGGCATCACAGAAAACTTCGAATGGCTTGGACTCATCGGGAGGAGTTCAGACCAGAGCTGTGATGAGTTTCGCTTTTAGAGTATTGAAAGCAACGTCATGCTCAGGAGTCCAAGAATACCTGACATGCTTCTGGAGGAGGTTAGAAAGAGGTTTAGCAATTTTGAGAAATTCTCAACAAATCTTCGGCAATAGCTTGCAAGCCCAAGGAAACTGCGGAGCTGCTTGACATTCTGAGGAGATTCCCAGTTGACAATTGCAGAAACCTTCTCCGGATTAACAGCAATGCCCTTGGCAGAGATGATGTGGCCAAGGTAAAGAACTTCATCAAGACAAAAATCACATTTGGAGAACTTTGCGTAGAATTGATACTCTCTGAGCTTGTCGAGCACCAATCGCAAATGTTTGGCATGATCCTTCTTATTCTTTGAGAACACCAAGATATCATCGAGATACACCCGGACGAAATCATTTGTGTAGGTGTTGAAGATGAAGTTCATAATGTGAGAGAATGTTGGAGGGGCATTGACAAGGCCGAAATACATAACAGTATATTCATAAGAACAAAGCTTGTTCTGAATGTTGTCCTTGGGATATCTTCTTCACGAATGTGAATCTGATGATAACCCATACGGAGGTCAAGCTTGGAGAACACCTTTGCACCTTTGAGTTGCTCGAATAGCTCATTGATGTTGGGAAGTGGATACTTGTTCTTGATTGTCTTTTTGTTCAATGGACATTAATCAACACAAAGTCGGTCTGTGCCATCCTTCTTCTGGATAAAAAGAACACCACAACCCCACGGAGATGAACTTGGTCTGATCAGACCTAGATGCTCTTGTTCATCGAGTTGTTTCTTCAATTCCTTCAACTTCTTTGGTCCGAGCTTGTATGGACGCTTGCAAACGGGTTCCGTACCGGGCTCAAAATTGATAACAAACTCAACTGGCCGGTGAGGAGGCATACTCAGAAACTGTTCTGGAAAGACATCTTGGTACTCAGAAACAACTGGAATCTAAGAAATTGCGTCTAACTCGCCCTTCTCATTAAGAGAGAAGAACCGAATGGTTTCATCATGAGTGGCATAGATGATCACATCCTCAGAAGGGTGCGTCAATTTAATCTCCCTGGTAGCACAATCAAGAAAAGCCTTGTGCTGAGAAAGCCAATCCATGCCGAGAATGAGATCAATATCTGAATTGTCGAGAACAATTGGGGAAGACAGGAATTGGTAATTTCCCATCTTGATACCGACATTCGGAATAAAGATTCTTGAGGTCAACACTTTACCCGGAGAAACAACAGACAATGGCCTAGCCAACTCTTGAAAAACAAACTCATTCTTCGATGCAAATGGTCTTGAAATGAAAGAACACGAAGCACCAGAATCAAACAACAGTTTAGGAGGGATACAGTTAACTAAGAGGTTACCCATGATCACATCTGAAGAATCCTCTGCTTGAACTGCATTCCACATGTTCACCTTTGCAAACTTGGGATTGTGTTTGACAACTGCATTGCTTGCTGATCTGACTGGAGGAGGAGGCGGAAGGCGCTTCTGAGTGCACTTGTTTGAGTAATGCCCTTTCAAACCACATCTGTGACAAGTGACCTCTGAAAGTGGATGGAAAGGTGTAGGAGGAGGACCACCTGTCCTCAGAGCCTGAGACTTGTTCTGATAGCCTGGGTTGGGTGGGTGGGATGATCCATGGCCACCTTTGTTCTTCTGCTGGTAGGGATGACGAAACGGTGGAGGCGGAAGAAGCCAAAACTTATGTTGCTTAGCTGCCACTTGTGAGGAAGAAGAAAACTGGACTGCATCCCTGATTCTCTTCTTTCAAGCCCCACACTTGAGCTGAGCACCTTCTTGCTTGAGGGCCATGTTATAGAACTAATCGAACTGAGTAGGCTCAACAAGAACGAGTGCTAACTGCAGATCCTCTCTGAGGCCACCCCTGAAGTGATAGATCATGCTCTTTTCATTAGGCACGTCTTGTTTTGCAAAGCGAGCAAGTATCTAAAACTGGATGTTGTATTGATACACAGACATACTTCTTTGCTTGAGATTGCAGAATTCCTCACGCTTGCTCTCGACAACACTTGTTGGAATGTGATAATCTTGAAAGTCCCGACAGAAGTTAGTCCAGGTAATTGGTCGAGCCCTCTGGAATCTTTGTATTGCTGATACCAATCGGCTGCTTGGTCCTTGAGCTGAAATGAAGCAAACTTGACGTAGTCCTCGGGCCTGAGATTGCTACATTCAAAATGCTTGTCGATGTCCATGAGCCAATAATCGGCGTCCGTGGCCTTGGCACAATTGCTGAAAGACTTAGGCTAATTTGCAAGAAACTGGTTGAGGGTAGCAAACTAAGGCTGATTGTTGAATTGCCCTTGACCTTGATTTCCTTGGTTGCCTTGTCCTTGGTTGCGCTCTTGCAAGAGTTGCAAAAGCATCTGGCTATTGACGTTCGTGGCTGCCATCATAGCTTGTCATGCCTCTGGAGGCGGCCGAGGTGGAGGGTTCGCCTGATCCCCATCGCTGCGGTGCCGATTCAGACGCATTCGAGGAGCCATCCTGAAGAGGGTGACATCCATTAGAACCATGATAGATAGATAGACAAGCTGAATCAACGGATAGAAATTGCAACATATAGTCTTCACAATAAATATTCAAACATAGGTTGAACGAATGAATTCCAAAGTTAACAATACACGACCATTAAGGTGAGAAGTCACTTAGATAAAGGTTGATGACTGAAACAACATGGTACGACTGGAAAAAATAAGTGGTAAGGATTACCCAATCCCGTACCAATTATCGGTCGGAAGAATAACTAAGAGCTACATGAATTCCCTCCCATTAACTCCCAAAACTTTCTGGTTATGCAATCTGGTGTTGGGGATATAGGGAGGCACAATATATATCACAAAACTAATAGGCCCTATGGTCCAACTGTATCCATCCATCAACACATAATCAAGAAAACTCCAGAAATCGTGTACCTCAACCTTCAAAAAGCATTCATTATACGAGGTGTGGCAACACTCCTGAACTCCCTCCCTAGTACTGGGTGGCGTTGAGGTTATCTCACTAGTAACTTCATAAAAGAGATTTCGATGTCGGCGAACTCAGGTATTCCAGAACTGCAACGATAATATTGTGACGACAACACCTCGGAGCTCAATTCCGCGAGACACTGCCACAACCCCTAAATGTCAGGAGGCACCAAGAACAATGTTCTCGTCATAAGAATATCGGAACGATCCCAAGATACCAGCGTGATCCTAATTTTTTGGTGAAAATGAGGAGAGGAAAGTCAAAACATCTACGTCAGGAGACCTCACCAAAGCGACGAAGGGGGCTAAGGAGTAAAAATAATCCTACTCTCCGATATATATAATCCTAAGACTCAAAACATTTTTGTTCTAGACTCAACAACGTCAGTGATTCGATCAAGCAGGGGGGCTCCTAAGTCGGGGATGGCTCTGATTACCAACTTGTAACGCCCAAGATGCGGCTATATCTCCCACGTGTCGAGGCACGACTTAGAGGCATAACCGCATTTTGGTATTGTGGCAAGAAGGGTCATATTCACACAATGCCATGTACAAGAACAAGGATAAATAAATAGTTGGCTTAAAATCACCACCTCACACAATGATCAAATAATATTCATACATCATTCAGATTACACACATAGTCCAACCTACAGACGAATCCAAATGAAAAGAAGATAACCCCAAATGCTAAATCCTGATCGTCCCAACTGGGCACCACTACTGATCATTAGGAAACGAAACATAGTAATGACTAAGGTCCTAGTCGAACTCCCACTTGAGCTCGGTCGCATCATCTGCATCGGTATCAACGGCACCTGCAACTGTTGTGATAGTATCTGTGAGTCACGAGGACTAAGCAATCTCAAAACCCACAAGATCAAGACTACTTAAGCTTATGGGTAGGATGTGGTTATGAGGTGGAGCTACAACAAGCGCTAAGAAAATATGGTGGCTATCAGACAAGTACAAGAGTAAGGTGAGAAACTATGCAATGGTCGTAACTAGAAGTGATCAATAAGTGATCCTGAACTACTTACATTCAAACATAACCCCACCGTCTTCCATTCCTGAACCCCATAGAAAAGAGACCATCATGGTTACACACGCGGTTGGTGTCTTTTAATTAAGTCAAGTGTCAAGTACTCTACAACCGGATATTAACAAATTCCCATCTGCCACATAACTGCGGGCACGGCACTCCAAAGTTTAAACTCTGCAGGGGTGTCCCAACTTAGCCCATGACAAGCTCACGATACGGAGAGACAATCCTCCATCGCAGGACCCTCCGATCAGACTCGGAATCCCAGTGCACAAGATATTTCGACAATGTTAAAGCTAGTCCAGCAAGACCTCCCGACGTGCCGACACCCTCATAGTAGCCACACATATCTTGTCTCAGGCCACAATCAGATTGTCCAAATTTCCGGTAGGCCAATCCAGAGTTTCCCCTGGCGGCCATCGGCGGTTGACAGGTTTGGACCAACACTCGCGAGGAGGACTAGCCCGGGGGGTTAATTAAGTCCACGGGGTCCGGAAAGTACCTATGCAAGTTTTTAGTTGTATTAGTCAAATGGTAAAACAAAGGTTGGGCCTTGCTGGAAGAGTTTTATTCAAAGCAAACTATCAAGAGGGGCCCATAAACCCTCACCATGTTAGGGACGCAAAATCAAGGAACATAACACCGGTATGACGGAAACTAGGGCAGCAAGAGAGGAACAAAACACCGAGCAAAAGGACAAGCCGTCCACCCTTTTCCAAGTATATAGATGCATTAATTAAAATAAGAGATATTGTGATATCCCAACATATCCATGTTCCAACATGGAACAACCTGCAAGGCACCTGCAACTAGCAACACTATAAGAGGGGCTGAGCAAAAGCGGTAACATAGCCAAACAACGGTTTGCTAGGAAGATGGGTTGGAGGCTTGACATGGCAATAGGGGAGGCATGACAAACAAGTGGTAGGTAGCGCAGCATAGCAATAGAACGAACAACTAGAAAGCAAAGATAGAAGTGATATCGAGGGTAATGATAATCTTGCCTGCAAAGTTCTTAGGATTGTCGTAAGCTTGCTCCTCGTAGACGTACTCAACAGGATCCTCATTCAGGAACTCATCTCCCGGCTGTACCCAAAGCAAAAACACAAGCAACGAAACAACAATCAATCATGGTGCAGTGCACAAGCAACATGATGCAAGACATGGCATGGAATGCAAGGTATGATGTGCAATGCATATGGTACTCCGGAAGGGAAAAGATGATCAAAGGCATCAACTTGGCAAACCAAGCATGCCATTGGAAATGTTAGGAGATTTCGGTCGAAATCGATATGAAGATCACCGGAAACGGATGGACGGTTTGCAAACGACGAGCAAGACAAGAATGATGCAAACTATGCTTAACAGCATCATAGCACTTAAGATGCATCATGAAACTATGCTACAGCACTCCAACAAAGCAAAAAAGCACATGGGAGTGAAGTAAAAGTGAAGCTCTACAAACAATGAACACTGAGCTCCTACTATAACTCACTAGAACAAGCCTAAAATAGCATGGCAAAGATGCAAATGACAATCAGGTTACAAACTTGGTGAAAATACTGAACATATCATAAACAACATCAGGTAGCAATGTTTAGAGCTGGCAAACAACATGCTACTGGAACATATCATGGCAAACAAAGGCATGGCATGCTAGTATTGAAGGCAAAGAACAAAACTCCCTTACTGATCTTGATCCAAAGATGCACAGAGAATGAGGTAGCACCCATGCAAACATGGCAAGTGACATGAACAGTTTTAGACTTAGAAGAACATAGCATGGCAGAAACAGATTAATGATAACAACTTTGCAAGCTCATGCCACTCACCACAAAGCATTTCATGGCATAACAAGGTAACCAACAGTAACTATACACAATTATGAAGCTAAACATGGCAAGACCAAGTTCATAGGGTGCATGGTTCACTAGCAAAACACATGGAAAAAATGCACTTCCTGTTAACAAACTGACAGCAACAACATTTAGCAAAAGTAGAGCATGGCAATGACAAGCTACACGACTCCATAATTACAACCAGAGGCATGAATGGATATAGCATAACCATATCTTCAAAAAATCCTTACTAAACTTCATCAAAATATGCATGGATGTACTTGTGACAACAAGTCAACAAAGCAACATAATGTAACAGGAAAAGACAGCAAAAATACTAAGTGTCTGAAATCAGCAACATCATGTGGCCTGCTTTGCAGTAACCACAGAGCTCATAAAAATACAAGGCCTGCACCACTATAAAAATGGCATGGAGATGCTCCTAAAACATGTACACATAATGCTCAAAGGATGCACACACAAAATGCTATGAACATGACAAATCAGCAAGTTATGATGAATTCTAGAAGACAACATCATGTAGCACTTTTGAAATAAAGATTAAGGCATCAATATGGATAGTAACATGCATGCAAATGACACTAGAATTAACAGCATCGCGAGACGAACATTTTGATATATCATGCACGCAAAACGGGGTCATGAGCACAAAGTTATGGATCTCACAAGATGCACACATGAGCTGAAAGTTTAAAGACGTGCCAGGGTGGATTGGACGTATCCAGACGCGTCGCTGACCCAGACTCCGGTGAGGAGGAGGTCGCCGGCGAGGTGTGGACAACAGGGAGGAGGCGGCGGAAGGTGGAGATGGCCGGAGCCGGCAGGGTGAGATCCGGCCGGATCTGGGCGGTGGGTGGCCTTGGCGTGGCGGTGCACAGCGGATCAGCGGCGAGGTCTGGGTAGCCTGGCGCGGCGGCGTGTGGCGGGCGGCAGGAAGGCGCACCGCGACGGAGGCGGGCGGCGCTCGTCAGCGGGAGGCGGATGGGCCGGGAGGGCCAGCTCCGGGCCTGGTGGGCTGCAGAAGGCAGAGGCGGCGGCGGGCGGCCGGAGGAGAGAGGCCGGTGGGGGGGTGATGTCGGACGCCCCAGTTGTGCATTGGAACCGGCGTAGCTGAGGTGGCATCCCTGGATTGGTTCGGGCGACGTGTCCGGCGGACACATCCGGTGGCGCGAGGGAAGAAGGTTGGGGTTTATCCGCAAATTTCGGGGGGAGGGTGTTTAAATAGGTAGAGGGAGCTAGGAGAGTCCAAATGAGGTGCGGTTTTCGCCCACACGATCGTGATCCAATGACGGATAGCACGGAGGGTGTTTAGATGGGCTAGTGGGCTGTTTTGGAGGAGAGCTGGGCTGCAATGAGAGAGGGGGTTTTGCGGTTACCTGGTTAACCGTTGGGCCATGAAACGACCTCCGAATGGAACGAAATTTGATAGGCGGCCTACCAGTGATGTATCATGGCCACTCGACAAATCTAGGCCCATTCTAAGAACGTTTTTCTCCCGCTCACGAAACGATATTTGAGAGGTGCAACGGGTGCATGTGGGAGTGTCGGATTCCGAAATGGACAACGGGGAAAATGACCGGATGCATGAGACGAACACGAATGCAAATGAGATGCACATGATGACATGAGATAAAATGCATGACACGAACAAAATGCAAAACGAGGACAAAACCCAACCACGGAGTATATAACATATCACATAGCCGGAAATGGCAAGAGTTGGAGCTACAATTATGGAATGTTACATCCGGGGCATTACAGAAGCACTACGACGTGCTTCCATCATGGAGGAGCACCGCACCCTGATGGGTGTGGTAGTTGAGAAGGTTCAGTCCGCCAAAACGGGCTGAATGAAGCCTTCACCAGCCTTCTAACAGGCTTTGAGGTATGCGACGTAATGCTCTAGACGCTTTTCATATGAAGGAAATATACCTATATATAGATAGTAGCTGCTACCTCTTGAGCATGTGTTGGTTTTCCCTTGAAGAGCAAAGGGTGATGCAGCACAGTAGCGTAAGTATTTCCCTCAATTTTTGAGAACCAAGGTATCAATCCAGTAGGAGGTAACACACAAGTCACCTAGTACCTGCACAAACAAACAAGAACCTCACGACCAACGCGATAAAGGGGTTGTCAATCCATTCACGGTCACTTACGAAACTGAGATCTGATAGAGATAATACGATAAATATTTTTGGTATTATATGATATAGATTGGAAAATAAATGGTAATAGAAATAGCAAGTTGATATGAAAACAATATGATGGAAAATAGACCCGGGGGCCATAGTTTTCACTAGTGGCTTCTCTCAAAATAGCATAAGTGTTACGGTGAGTGAACAAATTACTATCGAGCAATTGATAGAAAAGTGCATAATTATGATAATATCTAGGCATGATCGTGTATATAGGCATCATGTCCACGACAAGTAGACCGAAACAATTCTACATCTACTACTATTACACCACACATCGACCACTATCCAACATGCATCTAGAGTATTAAGTTCATAAGAACAGAGTAACGCATTAGGCAAGATGACATGATGTATAGGGATAAACTCATGCAATATGATATAAACCCCATATTTTTATCCTCAATGGCAACAATACAATACGTGCCTTGCTGCCCCTGCTGTCACTTGGAAAGGACACCGCAAGATTGAACACAAAGCTAAGCACTTCTCCCGTTGCAAGAAAGATCAATCTAGTACGCCAAACCAAACTGATAATTCGAAGATACTTGCAAAGATATTTAAATCATGCATAAAAGAATTCAGAGAAGAATCAAATTTTTGTTCATAGATAATCTTGATCATAAACCCACAATTCATCGGATCTCGGCAAACACACTACAAAAAGAATTACATCGAATAGATCTCCAAGAGAATTGAGGAGAACTTTGTATTGAGATCCAAAGAGAGAGAAGAAGCCATCTAGCTAATAACTATGGACCCGAAGGTCTGTGGTAAACTACTCACACTTCATCGGAGAGGCTATGGTGTTGATGTAGAAGCCCTCCATGATCGATTCCCCCTCCAGCAGAGCTCCGGAAAAGGCCCCAAGATGGGATCTCACGGGTACAGAAGGTTACGGCGGTGGAAATAGGGTTTCGTGGTGCTCCTGGATGTTTTCGGGGTATATGGGTATATATAGGAGGAAGAAGTACGTCGGTGGAGCTGTGAGGGGCGCATGAGGCTGGGGGGCGCGCCTGCCCCCTCTGGGCGTGCCCCCCTGCCTCGTCGCCTCCTCGCTTCTTTCTTGACGGCCACTCCAAGTCTCCTGGATCATGTTTGTTCCAAAAATAACTCTCCCGAGGTTTCATTCCGTTTGGATCCCATTTGATATTCCTTCTGCGAAACACTGAAATACGCAAAAAACAACAATTTGCACTGGGCCTTTGGTTAGTAGGTTAATCCCAAAAATAATATATAAGTGTAAATTAAAGCCCATTAAACATCCAAAACAGATAATATAATAGCATGGAACAATCAAAAATTGTAGATACGTTGGAGACGTATCAAGCATCCCCAAGCATAATTCTTGCTCGTCCTCGAGTAGGTAAATGATAAAAGAACTAATTATGAATGTAATTTTCAATGTAATTCTCTTTATTGTGGCATGAATGTTCAGATCCGAAAGATTCAAGACAAAAGTTTAATATTGACATAAAAGTAATAATACTTCAAGCATACTAATAAATAAATCATATCTTCTTAAAGTAACATGGCCAAAGAAAGTTATCCCTACAAAATCATATAGTCTGGCTATGCTCTATCTTCACAACACAAAGTATTTAAATCATGCACAACCCCGATGACAAGCCAAGCAATTGTTTCATACTTTTGGTGTTCTCAAACTTTTTGAATCTTCATGCAATATATGAGCGTGAGCCATGGACATAGCACTATATGTGGAATAGAATGGTGGTTGTGGAGAAGACGAAAGGGAGAAGATAGTCTCACATGAACTAGGTGTATCAATGGGCTATGAAGATGCCCATCAATAGATATCAATGTGAGTGAGTAGGGATTGCCATGCAACAGATGCACTAGAGCTATAAATGTATGAAAGCTCAACAAAATAACTAAGTGGGTGTGCATCCAACTTGCTTGCTCACGAAGACCTAGGGCATTTTGAGGAATGCCATCATTGGAATATACAAGCCAAGTTCTATAATGATCGATTCCCACTAGTATATGAAAGTGACTACATAGGAGACTCTCTATCATGAACATCATAGTGCTACTTTGAAGCACAAGTGTGGTAAAAGGATAGTAACATTGTCCCTTCTCTCTTTTTCTCTCTTTTTTCTCTTTTTTGGGCCTTCCCCCTTTTTATGGCCTCTTTTTTTATTTTATTTTATTTTATTTTTCGTCCGGAGTCTCATCCCGACTTGTGGGGGAATCATAGTATCCATCATCCTTTCCTCACTTGGGACAATGCTCTAATAATGATGATCATCACACTTTTATTTACTTACAACTCAAAAATTACAACTCGATAAAAGAACAAAAAATGACTCTATGTGAATGCCTCCGGCGGTGTACCGGGATGTGCAATGAATCAAGAGTGACATGTATGAAAGAATTATGAACGTGACTTTGCCACAAATACGATGTCAACTACATGTTCATGCAAAGCAATATGACAATGATGAAGCGTGTCATAATAAACGGAACGGTGGTAAGTTGCATGGCAATATATCTCATAATGGTGATGGAAATGCCATAATAGGTAGGTATGGTGGCTGTTTTTAGGAAAGTATATGGTGGGTTTATGGTACCGGCGAAAGTTGCGCGGTACTAGAGAGGCTAGCAATGGTGGATGGGTGAGAGTGCGTATAATCCATGGACTCAACATTAGTCATAAAGAACTCACATACTTATTGCAAAATCTATTATTTATCAAAACAAAGTACTACGTGCATGCTCCTAGGGGGATAGATTGGTAGGAAAAGACCACTGCTAGTCTCCGACCGCCACTCATAAGGAAGACAGTCAATAAATAAATCATGCTCTGACTTCATCACATAACGGTTCACCATACGTGCATGCTACGGGAATCACAAACTTTAATACAAGTATTTCTCAAATTCACAACTACTCAACTAGCATGACTCTAATATCACCATCTTCATACCTCAAAACAATCATCAAGTATCAAACTTCTCATACTATTCAAAGCACTTTTTATGATAGTTTTTATTATACCCATCCTGAATGCCTATCATATTAGGACTAATTTTATAGCCAAAGAAAACTACCATCCTTTTTTATAAGACTCTCAAAATAATATAAGTGAAGCATGAGAGATCAATAATTTCTATAAAATAAAATAAAACCACCACCATGCACTAAAAAGATATAAGTGAAGCACTAGAGCAAAATTATCTAGCTCAAAAGATATAAGTGAAGCACATAGAGTATTCTAATAAATTCCAACTCATGTGTGTCTCTCCCAAAAGGTGTGTACAGCAAGGATGGTTGTGGTAAACTAAAAAGCAAAGACTCAAATCATACAAGATGCTCCAAGCAAAACACATATCATGTGGTGAATAAAAATATAGCATCAAGTAAAGTTACCGATGGACGAAGACGAAAGAGGGGATGCCTTCCGGGGCATACCCAAGCTTAGCCTTTTTGTTGTCCTTGAATTTTACCTTGGGGTGCCTTGGGCATCCCCAAGCTTAGGCTCTTTCCACTCCTTGTTCCAAAATCCATCAAATCTTTACCCAAAACTTGAAAACTTCACAACATAAAACTTCAACAGAAAATGTCATGAGCTCCGTTAGTATAAGAAAACAAACCACCACTTCAAGGTACTGTAATGAACTCATTCTTTATTTATATTGGTTTTAAACCTACTGTATTCCAACTTCTCCATGGTTCATACCCCCGATACTAGCCATAGATTCATCAAAATAAGCAAACAACACACGAAAAACAGAATCTGTCAAAAACAGAACAGTCTGTAGTAATCTGTAGGTTTCAAATACTTCTGTACCCCAAAAAATTCTGAAATAAGTTGGTAGAAGTGAGGAATTTGTCTATTAATCGTCTTCAAAAAGAATCAACCTAATTGCACTCTCCAGTAAAAAAATGGCAGCAAATCTCGTGAGCGCTAAAATTTCTGTTTTTTACAGCAAGATCGTAAGGTCTTCCCCCAAGTCTTCCCAAAGGTTCTACTTGGTGCAAAAACTAATTAAAAGCATAAAACCACATCTAAACATAATCTAGATGAATTATTTATTACTAAACAGAAACAAAAATAAAATTGGGTTGCCTCCCAACAAGCGCTATCGTTTAACGCCCTTAGCTAGGCATTGATAATTTCAACGATGCTCACATGAAAGACAAGAATTGAAGCACAAAGAGAGCATCATGAAACACGTGACAAACACATCTAAGTCTAACATACTTACTATGCATAGGAATATTATATGCAAACAAATTATCATAGCAAGCAAAAACTAGCATATGCAAGGAAGTAGAAAGAAACAATAGCAATCTCAACATAACGAGAGGTAATTTAGTAACATGAAAATTTCCACAATCATATTTTCCTCTCTCATAATAATGACATGTGGGATCATGAGAAAATTCAACAAAATAGCTATCACATAAAATATTTTCAACATGATCCACATGCATGCAAAGTTGACACTCTTCCAAAATAGTGGGATTAACATTAACTAAAGTCATGACCTCTCCAAACCCACTTTTAATAATATTGAAAACACTATTATCAATCTCATATTCATCATGGGGCTTAAATAAATTTTCAAGATCAAAAGAAGAATCACCCTAATCATGATCATTGCAATAAGTAGTAGACATAGCAAAACTAGCATCCCCAAGCTTAGGGTTTTGCATATTATTAGCACAATTGACATCAATAGAATTTATAGTAAAATAATTGCAATCTTGCTTTTGATTCAAGGAACTAACAAGTATGGGTGCAATAGAAATAATCGCGTGTTTAACATAAGGAACTATAGAAAATTTCATCTCCATAAAATATTGGCATCATGGCTCTAAGAATAGCAATCATCATGTTCATCAATGGATATTTCAATCAAATCATTGGAATCATAATTATCTATAGGTTCGTGCATATCATTATTTTCTTCCAAAGCAACGGTCCTTCTCTCAATAAATTCCTTAACATAGGCATTGTGAGCATAGTTTTCATAGCAATATTTAAGTATGTCGGAATTTTCAGATTTGTAGAGAGTAATATCATACTTTTAAATCAAAGAAACAACTTCATGAGCACCCTTAAAAACGAGAAATTCTTCAATTTGTTCGATATCATAGTAACTATAAACACCCTTTCCATAAGAAGATAAGACTTCATTATCATTAAACTCATATAGGTAGGGAAGGTGTTTTTTAGGGTTCTTGGAGCGATAAGTAAAGTCATAAATTTCACAAAGATTCCAATCATAGCATAGCAAACTATTTATTTGATACCATAAGAGCTTCCCCTTTTCAGACAAATGACGATGCACAAAATGAGCATGCTCATCTAAAGATTTCCCATCAACTAGGCTAGTTGGGGTTTCAGCACGAGCGCATAAGGATCGAAGATGATCCAAGTAGAACACTTTAAGTGGATCCATATCAATAGATTTTAAGCAAGCAAAGATGCAAGCAAACAGAAGGAACATGGAAACACACAAAAAAAGACATACGGGAAGAAGGCGAAGAAAAGGCAAAGGTGAAGTGGGGGAGAGGAAAACGAGAGGCAAATGGCAAATAATGTAATGCGGGGGATAAGAGTTTGTGATGGGTACTTGGTATGTCTTAACTTGATGCAACCACCCCGGCAATAGCGCCAGAAATCCTTCCTGCTACCTCTTGAGCGTGTGTTGGTTTTCCCTTGAAGAGGAATGGGTGATGAAGCACAGTAGCGTAAGTATTTTCCTCAGTTTTTGAGAACCGAGGTATCAATCCAGTAGGAGGTAACACACAAGTCACCTAGTACATGCACAAACAAACAGGAACCTCGCAACCAACGCGATAAAGGGGTTGTCAATCCCTGCACGGTCACTTACGAAAGTGAGATCTAATAGAGATAATAAGATAAATATTTTTGGTATTTTGATGATATAGATTGGAAAATAAACGGTAATTGAAATAGCAAGTTGGTACGAAAATAATATGATGGAAGATAGACCCGGGGGCCATAGGTTTCACTAGGGCTTCTCTCAAAATTGCATAAGTGTTACGGTGGGTGAACAAATTACTGTCGAGCAATTGATATAAAAGTGCATAATTATGAGAATATCTAGGCATGATCATGTATATAGGCATCATGTCCATGACAAGTAGACCGAAATGATTCTGCATCTACTTCTATTACTCCACACATCGACTGCTATCCAGCATGCATCTAGAGTATTAAGTTCATAAGAATAGAGTAACGCATTAGGCAAGATGACATGATGTAGAGGGATAAACTCAAGCAATATGATATAAACCCGATCTTTTTATCCTCGATGGCAACAATACAATACTTGCCTTGCTGCCCCTGCTGTCACTAGGAAAGGACCCCGCATGATTGAACCCAATGCTAAGCACTTCTCCCATTGCAAGAAAGATCAATCTAGTAGGCCAAACCAAACTGATAATTCAAAGAGACTTGCAAAGATATTTATATCATGCCTAAAAGAATTTAGAGAAGAATCAAATATTGTTCATAGATAATCTTGATCATAAAACCATAAATTCATCGGATCTCGACAAACACACCGCAAAAAGAATTACATCGAATAGATCTCCAATATAATTGAGGAGAACTTTGTATTAAGATCCAAAGAGAGAGAAAAAGACATCTAGCTAATAACTATGGACCCGAAGGTCTGTGGTAAACTACTCACACATCATCGGAGAGGCTATGGTGTTGATGTAGAAGCCCTCCGTGATTGATTCCACTCCGGCAGAGCTCCAAAAAAGGCCCCAAGATGGGATCTCACAGGTACAGAAGGTTGCGGCGGTGGAAATAGGGTTTCGTGGTGCTCCTGGATGTTTTTGGGGTATATGGGTATATATAGGAGGAAAAAGTACGTCGGTGGAGCTGCGAGGGGCCCACGAGGGTGGAGGCCGCGCCTGCCCCCCTGGGCACGCCCCCTGCCTCGTGGACTCCTCTCTTCTTTCTTGATGGCCACTCCAAGTCTCTTGGATAGGGTTTGTTCGAAAAATAACGCTTCCAAAGGTTTCATTCCGTTTGATATTCCTTTTCTACGAAACACTGAAATAGGCAAAAACAGCAATTTGCACTGGGCCTTTGGTTAGTAGGTTAGTCCTAGAAATAATATAAAAGTGTAAATTAAAGCCCATTAAACATCCAAAACAGATAATATAATATCATGGGAGAATAAAAAATTATAGATATGTTGGAGACGTATCAGTAGCCCCTGAGACTCTGTTCGATTTTGAAAAAAGCCGAACAGAGGATCACATAGTATTCAGAATAGGTGACGTACTTTTCTTTTTTATAACAAGATTCCCTATTGGCGGCAACCGGCCAGGCTGCTGAAGTTTCCAAACTCAATCAGAAACTAAAGCTGGCTGACAATTAGATCGACCACGTTAACAAGTGGTTCGATGAGGCACAAGTTATGTTTGTACGCTTGAAAGAGTGTAATCATATATCTGAAGTGATATTCAAATTGAGAGTTTAACTCATGTACTACTATGATGATGAGTGCAGGTAACGCAGCCGAGGTTGAGACCCTCAAGAGCGCCCTTGCCCAAGCCAAGGAGGAGGTGAAGGTGGGCAAAGCGGCTGCGGAATTAAAGGCCGAACAGGTCACCCGCCGCCACCATGAAGAGTGGGTGGCCGAAGTGGAGCAAAAGATGAAGGACACCATCGGAAAATGCGAGGCTTTGGAGGAGAAGACTATGGTCCAAATGGCCAAACTCGCCAAAGCCCTCAATGAGGCCAAGGAGGCATGGACTGAGTCCCGGAGTGCTCGTAAAGAGATCCAGAGGCCGGATAGATATCGGCTGGTAAGCCCTATCTTTTGCAGAGTATATTTGGGGGTCAAAGATATGCCTTTCTCACTCGACTCTAGAGTTCTCCATATGCCTTTGCGGATCTTCCGAGGTGTGCTGCCGATGCCACGAAGTTCTTCCGAGCCCAGGAGGGGAACACGACAGTGAAGCTGTTCTGGTCACAGTTCCTGGTGCCAGAGCGTTTGGCGCTGTTGAACAACCAGATAATGCAACTGTCGGAGCTGCATAGGATGTCTGGCCTTGCCATGAAGTACATCATAGTACAGCTTGGCAGCCGAACCCATTCCCAGCAGCTACTTCAGCTTGGTGAGGCGACTCGTCGATGCCCTTCCCCGAGTTGAAGCTGTGAAGCGCTCGACATGCATAGAGGGTGCGCGAACGGCCTTTGCCCATGTCAAGATGCACTGGCGAAAATGAAGGCCACCATCGTGGCAATCGAAGGCCCGCCCGAAGGCAAGGACCACCGCAAGCCGGAGAGGTACTTTGATGATGTCCTGGCGGGTGCCCGAATAGTAGACGACCAATGCTCAAAGGATATCATGTTTGAGTAAATGTATTAGGCTTATTCAGACTTTGTTTTATGAACCAAGGCTTGTAAAATATAAAGGCCTTTACCTGAAATTATTTTCCTCATGTGCAGCCGTTTCAATTCTAAAAGTTTGCCAGTCGCCTGCTTCAACCCCCACGTAGAAGCTACAGGGGTGTTCGGGATAGCGTGTGATCACACTTGACCCAATGTCTTGGTCCGTAAAGGAGGTGTCTGCGTAGCTAAACAGGCAATCATATTATGCAGCTTTATTACTTTCACTTAGCCATAGGAGTTTGACGGTGGAGCTAAGGACTAGCCCCTGGTGCGTGTGCGGCCATCCGAACTAGGACGACTTTATTGCATGACCAGGCGAAGCCCAGCCCTTCGTATAATACAGAGTAAATCACAAAAGATTTGTAGTTAGTCGTCGAATCGGTGACCAGCTCTCGCCCTATCATGACAGTCAATTTTTGGCTTTCTCCACTGAGGTGTTTGACCGGACAAATTGGAAACACAATTGCAGTAGTTCTCCCTTTACTGCCTTAGCCGAACTAGTGGAACGTAAGGTGGTAATCATAGGAGCCGGGCAACCCAACTCTAGACCAAAGACATGATTCGGAGTTGATGCATATAATGCAGTATTCAGGATGCCGAAATATACCCTAAAAGTATTTGGACTTCTGAATATATACGTGGCCGAATGGAGCCCCGGATATTTAGGCCGGACCAAAGTATATATGGCAATCTGAAGCAGAGAAGGAACACAGATTATGAGATAAACCAATACCGAACAGGGGTTGGCGAAAAACTATTTCCATTATTATCGGATAGATACGTCAAAATGTGCTATTACAGGTAATGCCATAGACATCAAGGCTATTTTACATGCCGAGAATTTGTAAACAGGGGGAAGCTGTATACAGGGCCTCAAAAGAAAAGGTAGTCTTGAAGATCCCATTGACGCCCTACCACACGTCTGCGCCACTTTTGCCTTGGTAAAAGATCCTTTGAGAGGAGAAATCGATGATCATTTATACAAAAGGGGCCTGGAGAAGAGCCCGTGTATGACCGTAAGGTAACTAGGTTTTAATGAACCTGTAATATGAAAGAGAAAAGAAAAGGAAGGAAAGAAAAGAGAAAGAAGGTTATGGTACAAATAGGGTCGAGCCGCACTATAGACCTTGTCCACAGTGTGCTTCCGCCATTTGCATAGGGTATTTTAAGTGCGTAATTATGCACATGTGGTACATATGCTTCGGTTTTATGAGCCAATCGATGGAGGCAAAATTACTAATCCTGCTCAAGATCCATCGAGATGTCGTTCTACAGAGTAGGCCGGACTCGCTTAGCGGTGTCCGGTGGCTTGGTGGCCGATGGTTTGTTCAGCTTCATGAGGCTGCTCTGTACTTTAGCTGCAAGGGCCGCGGTGTGCTCCTCAGTACGGAGGGAGCGCTCCATGTTGCCATTGATCGTGATAACACCACGCGGTCCGAGCATTTTGAGCTTTAAGTAAGCATAGTGTGGGACTGCGTTGAAACAAGCGATGGCAGTTCGTCCGAGCAGTAAGTGATAACCACTGCGAAAGGGGACAATATCGAAGATCAAGTCTTCGCTTCAGAAGTTATCCAGCGAAAGGAAGACTACTTCTAATGTTAACGAACCCGTGCAGCGGGCCTCTACGTTGGGTATCACTCCTTTAAAAGGTGGTGTTACTAGGCTTGATTCTTGACGGGTCAATACCCATTTTACGAGAAGTGTCTTGATAAATCAGGTTAAGACTGTTGGCGCCATCCATAAGGACTCGAGTGAGATGGTATCCATCAATGATTGGATCGAGGACCAGGGCTGCTGAACCACCATGACGGATATTGTACGGGTGGTCCCTACGATCGAAGGTGATCGGGCAAGCCGACCATGGGTTGAATTTAGGGCGACGGGCTCTACGGCGTAGACGTCCCTTAGTGCGCGCTTGCGCTCCCTCTTGGGGATATGCATGACATATATCATATTCCCTGTTTTCACCTCAGGGGGAAATTTCTTATGTCCCCCTATGTTCGGTGGGCGGGGCTCATCATCGTCCTCGCTTGGCAGCCCTTTCCCCTTGTGTTCGATATTTAACTTACCGGCATGTTTAAAGACCCAACAGTTTCAGTTGGAATGATTGGTAGGCTTGTCGAGGTGCGTGAATATGGCAAGGTCGGTCGAGTATTTTGTCCAAATTAGATGGCCCATCCTTATTTCCTTTGAATGGCTTCTTCCGCTGACTAGGCTTAGAGCCACTAAATCCAGCGTTGACCACTGTATCTTCAGTTTCTTCATTGTTCTTCCAACGCTTGTGTTTGTTACGTCATGGCCTTCCGTTTCCATCCATGGTTTCGGAGGTGTCAGGGTCGCTGGTACTGTTGCTTCTGCGAGCTAAACATCTATCTTCTCCCGCACTGAAGCGGGTCATGAGTGTAGTAAGAGTTGCCATAGACTTCGGCTTTTCCTGGCCGAGGTGTCGGGCGAGCCATTCATTGTGGACGATGTGTTTAAAGGCTGCTAGGGCTTCGGCGTCCGGACAATCGACGATTTGGTTTTTTTAATTAAGAACCGAGTCCAGAGTTTGCCAGCTGACTCTCTAGGTTGCTGGACTATGTGACTAAGGTCATCGGCATCCGGTGGCCAGACATAGTGCCTTGGAAGTTCTCTCGAAAGGCATCCTCCAAATCTTCCTAGCTGCCAATGGAGTTCTCTGGGAGGCTATTCAACCAATGTCGTGGTGGTCCTTTTAGATTTTGGGGGAGGTATTTAATGGCATGGAGATCGTCATCGCGAGCCATGTGAATATGGAGAAGAAAATCTTCAATCCATAACGCGGGATATGTGGTTCCATCGTATGCTTTGATGTTTACGAGTTTAAACCCTTCTGGAAACTGGTGCTGCATTACCTCATCGGTAAAGCACAAGGGGTGTGCGGCGCCTCTGTATCGGGCAACGTCCTGATGGAGTTCGGACGACATCCGTGTTTGGTTTTCGCCCCGAGTTTGGTTGTGCTTATCGCGCCAAGCTTGATGGCCATCATCTCGCGTTGGAGCACCTCCCCTTGATCCATAGATTGATCTAGTCTGACCGGCTCTATTGTCCAGGTCCTGACATAAGTTGTAGGTGTAGCCCGGAGCCGCTACCTCTTTGCCTCTACGGCGAGGTGGCGTGGGCTGGTGTTCGGCATAAGCTGCCGCTTTGTCCCATCCATGTGGTGGTCGGTCTGGTTTGTCAGCGTGATTATATCTTGACGGTATTGGCTCAAGGGCTTCATCGTCAAATTGTGGTAGTAGCCGACGTGTTGGATAACTCTTTGTTGGGCGCTAGAAGCCGTATTCTTCGACAGCTAGGACCTTGGTCCATCTGTCGTTGAGCGTATCCTGTTCGGCTTGAAGTTGTTGTTGTTTCTTTTTTAGGCTCCTCGCATTGGCGATTAGTTGTCGCTTGAAGCGCTCTTGCTCGAGGAGTTCCTCTGGCATGATGAAATCTTTGTTGTCGAGGCTGACATCCTCCTTGGAGACCGGTAGATAGTTACTATCCTCCAAATCCTCATTGCTGATAGATTCGCAGGGGTTAACTTGTCCCTCCTCCCATTCATCCTGCTCGGACGCAGGCTCAACGATGTCTTCGAGGTCTTCGGCGTCATTCGGAGTATTGTTATCTCCGGTGCCGGTATTACTTTACTTTTCATGACGCGATTTTGAGCGGCGCCGCTGACGTCGGCATTTTGATGGTGCCTCGACAGGCTTGTCCTTCATTGGGTTTTTAGCATAGTCGTCATCCTTCTTTTTGGGGGTGTCCACCATGTACACGTCGTAAGTGGAAGTGGTTTTGGCCTGGATCGTCTCCGGCATCGTCGTTCATACCGTCCATGTCTTGGGAGGCATAATCTAGCATGCCGGAGTCCTCGACAGTGGCTATTAAGTGGGTGGTGGGTGGGAAGCAAAATTCCCCGCTCTCAGCCCCTAATCCGGGCTGGGCCTAATTCGGAGGTGATACTTTCGTAATGGCGAGAGATCGCATTAAGTCTAGGGCCTCGTTTAGGAGCGGAGGCTAGACGGGAAACCGGGGACCTGTGGAGCTAGGCATGGTAAGCGTCACCTGGCCGTGCTCAATGGACGCAGGTCACCCAGAGGTCAGTTCGGCTCCCCGATGGTAGGGAGAGACTTGTTTGATTCTAGGCCTGTTGGTAATATAGTCGCCTCTAGGTCTCCGGCAGGGAGCTCCGTAGTAGGAGAGAGTCCAGTGAGGTTAATACTCCTGCCTTCAGACCAGATGGTCCGCTCTAGATCTAAAGCTAGGGTAGGAATGATAGTTTATCCTTGAATGGTTCTTGATGGTTAATCCGACAGGTTTCCTTCTTGAAGATGAGGAATAGCGGTCGAGGTTGTGAACCCTTCGAAGATCAACTCTCCCTAGATATCTGCAACATAGTTCAGGCTTCCGAACCTGATCCGATGACGAGGGGTGTAGCTATCGATCTATTCAAGGTGACCAACTGAATTGGCACGCAGAGCGAAGCCGTGAAACACAAAAATTTGACCAGGGGAGAATGTTTCCCCAGAAAGAGCATCGTTGTCGATGATCGAATGATCCATCGAACCTTTTGCCGACGACACAGTGGAACTCTCAATGAAAGCACCAATGTCGGTGTCGAAACAGGTCAATCTCGGGTAAGGGGTCCCGAACTGTGCGTCTGAGGATCGAAGGTAACAAGGGACTAGGGGAACATAATGTTCACCCAGGTTCGGGCCCTCTTAAAGGAGGTAAAACCCTACGTCCTTCTTGATTGTATTTGATGAGTATAGGGGTTACAAGAGTTGATCTACCTAGAGATCGTAGTGGCTAAACCCTAGATGTCTAGCATGTATGAATTATGATGGCCTCTACGGACTAAACCCTCCGGTTTATATACACACCGGAGGGGCCTAGGGTTGTACAGAGTCGACTTGCAGAGGAAGGAAATTATATATCCGGACACCAATCCTGCCATCCACGCATAGGAGAGTCCTAACCGGACACGGGGGAAGGTCTTCTGCCTTGTATCTTCATGGCCCATCAGTCCGGCCCATATCACACAGCCCGAACACCCGAGGACCCCCTAATCCAGGACTCCCTTAACAACGTCTACGAACGCAGCCGCATCTGGCCAGTAATACCAAGAAGATATGTGATCTGCCTGAGCCAAGGACCACGCTCCGCCTCCAGTGGCAGATATTGCTGGAGCTCGCATGCCACCATCAGTGCCTTAGTCGGTGTGTGATGACCCACAAGTATAGGGGATCTATCGTAGTCCTTTCGATAAGTAAGTGTGTCAAACCCAATGAGGAGAAGAAAGAAATGACAAGCAGTTTTCAGTAAGGTATTCTCTGCAAGCACTGAAATTATCGGTAACAAATAGTTTTGTGATAAGGTAGTTCATAACGGGTAACAAGTAACAAAAGTAAACAAGGTGCAGCAAGGTGGCCCAATCCTTTTTATAACCAAGGACAAGCCTGGACAAACTCTTATATAAAGGAAAGTGCTCCTGAGGACACATGGGAATTATCGTCAAGCTAGTTTTCATCATGCTCATATGACTCGCGTTCGTTACTTTGATAATTTGATATGTGGGTGGACCGGTGCTTGGGTACTGCCCTTCCCTGGACAAGCATCCCACTTATGATTAACCCCCTTCGCAAGCATCCACAACTACGAAAGAAGAATTAAGGTAAACCTAACCATAGCATGAAACATATGGATCCAAATCAACCCCTTACAAAGCAACGCATAAACAAGGGTTTAAGCTTCTGTCACTCTAGCAAGCCATCATCTAATTATTATTTCCTAATGCCTTCCCTTAGGCCCAAACGATGGTGAAGTGTCATGTAGTCGACGTTCACATAACACCACTAGAGGAAAGACAACATACATCTCATCAAAATATCGATCGAAGACCAAATTCACATGACTACTTATAGCAAGACTTCTCCCATGTCCTCAGTAACAAATGTAACTACTCACAAATCATATTCATGTTCATAATCAGAGGGGTATTAATATGCATAAAGGATCTGAACATATAATCTTCCATCGAATAAACCAACTAGCATCAACTACAAAGAGTAATAAACACTACTAGCATCCCATAGGTACTGTGACGCCCGGATAATCAAGCTACAGTAAACCTCTGCTAATGTTGTCACGTCACCACGATTACTGTTGATAATCTCACGATGATTCAAAACTCTTTCAAATTCAAATTTGAAATAAAGTCAAACAAGAAAAGTTTTCAAAAGTCAAAACTAATATGTTCTAAATGTAGCAAGTAATTCATAATAAATATTGGTGGAGAAGACACACTGTTATAAAGTAGTTAAATGCACTGAAATAAATAAAATAGTGGTAGAACTATTAATTAATTGCCCGTAAATTAATAAACAAATACAAACTACTTTCTAAAATGTGCTATATTGCTTGTGCCAATGGGATGTTTAGAAATACTAATTTAGAGACTATTATTGTATTTTAATTAAACTAAAATCTATTAAAGGTTAAAAGAAAACAGAAAACAAAACTAAAAAAAGACAAAAGAAAAGAACCCCTCTCCCTAGGCCGAATGGCCCAGCTAGCTACAGGCCGACCCGGCCGGACCGGCCCACCCCACCTCACCTACTAACCCCCCAGGGGACACCGAACACTAACCCACTCCTCCCACTCCCCATGTCTCTCCTCTCCTTGTCCCGATCTGGATTAGGGACGAGCGCCCCCTCCCCCCATCGACGAGTGCCCCCTTCCTACCCCTCTGCCGCACGCCCCCGAGGGCGCCCCTGGCGCCGCCGCCCCACCTCTACCTCGCTGATGCCGCCTCCCCATCGGACCAGGGCCACCGGACCGCCACGTCATCATCTCCTCCCCGCCGGTCCTCACCGACCCTCGCCGCCCGAGGACCCCGCCGTTGCTCGCCACCCAGGACCGCTTCACCACCGGCCGCGGCCTTCCTCCGCCCGCCCCTGCCGTAGGTGCCGCCCCACGCCTCCCTTGGCCATGCCCGGTCGTGGCCGATGCTCGCCCGCATCTCGTCACCGCCCTGCACGCCTCGACGTCCTCCTCGTCGGTTGCTGCCGACCTCCCCAAGCGCTTCCCCGAACCCTGTTCGCCGTGAGCTCCTACTGCGCGTACCCTTCTTCCCCCCACTGCTTTACTCGCTGTTCCACCATCGCACATGCGCACCGCGCCTAGACACCCGCGGTCACCGTGGCCATTCCCATCCGCGCGCGCCTCACCGCGCCTGGCGACCGTCCACGCACCACGACGCCCCGCGTGAGGTCGCCCCTCCGCGCGCAGTCGTGCAGCCCTGCGCCCGTCCCTCATGCTCCCAGGTCGCGCTGCTCACCGCCGTTCCAGCCGTCCGGCCTGCCGCGCCGGCGGCCCTCGTCTGTGCGCGGGCATAGCCCCTTCCGGTTGTGCCTCTGCCAGATTGGGCAGGTCCCTGCTAATTGGGGGTTAGATTAGCACTAACCCCCTCCTAGTTAGCCACTAACAATGGGCCATGCCCCTGTCTAAGTAAAACAAAAAAGTAAAAGATTAATTAAATAATAATTGTTAATTAGTTAGTAAGTTAATTAGTTAACTTAATTAACCTGCTTAATAACCTAATCAACCGGTTTAGTTAATCAAATGTTATTTAGTAAAACATGTATGAATGACATGCGGGCCCCATGTGCCCTTTTGACCAGTCAACGGTCCAGTCAAACGTTGACTGGACATTTGACCAGGGCCCCACCTATCAGCCCCTTAGGCACACTCTGGGTACACTTCCTGTGTACCCATAACATTTAAATACAATTTAATTTCGAATTAAATTAAATCTAGAAATTAGAAAAAATCAATGAAAACTTTAATAATTAATATAAAATAATCTGTACCTCGGATGAAAATAATTTATATATGAAAGTTGCTCAGAACGACTAGATGAATCCGGATACGCAGCCTGTTCGTCCGCCGCACATCCCTAGCCTAGCGAACACGCAACTTTCCCCCTCCGATTCATTTGTCCGAAAACGCGAAACACCGGGGATAATTTCCCGGATGTTTTCCCCCTTCACCGGTACCACCTCGTACCACGTTAGGGCACACCTAGCATGTCACGGCCGGTTTTCTGGGCACCGACTGCCAAATGGTGTTGGGTCACTGTGTGGCTATCTTGCACGAGAAGCTTGGCTGGTGTTTGGCTATGGTCTAGTGGGTTGGTTTGCCTAGTTTATTGACCTGGCTAGGATAGGATTAGCCAATGGTCAGCCTGGCTCTGATACCAAGTCTGTCACGGCCGGTTTTCTGGGTAATAAATTTCCAGAAAAGACTGTCGTTCTCATCAGCCCCAGGATTACTGTTAGCTGATGAGGATCCAACTTGATACAGAAATTCCAAGCAAAATACAGAATATGTAGTACAAGACCATTCTGGCCTGTGGGTACAACCAATGGTTTCTAGTGATTGATGGCGGAAGCGGGTTGTGAAACATCTGTGTCTATGGGACTCCATTCCCCACGGGAACAGCTGACCAGGTTAAATTCCTATCTTCGCGAGGCTGCTATCTCCATTGCGTGGGTTCCGGAGCTGGCATCGCGTCGCTCCTCTCCGTGCAGAAAAATCTGGCCAAGACAATAGCCAGGGACAAGCCAGTGAGTACTTTGAATGTACTCGCAAACATTATGAACACAGGTATAATATAACAATGATGTGCTGAAAACATTTTATGCTCATGACGTCAGTCGAAAATAGTAAATAAATTTCTGATGCGTGCCTGCGGTTATTTATAAAATTGCAATAACATAGTAGTATTAAAATTTATGAAAAACGAATAACCAGCAATGCCACAGTCGGGCGTCTTAGCGACACCACATAAAGGGCTTAAAAAGAAATGCCACAGTCGGGCGTCTGAGCGACACCACATAAAGGGCTTAAAAAGAAAAGCCGCAGTCGGGCGTCTGAGCGACACCACATAAAGGGCTTAAAAAGAAAAGCCGCAGTCGGGCGTCTGAGCGACACCACATAAAGGGCTTTAAAAGAAATGCCACAGTCGGGCATCTGAGCGACACCACATAAGGCTTAAAAGAAAGCCGCAGTCGGGCGTCTGAGCGACACCTCATAAAGGGCTTTAAAAGAAATGCCACAGTCGGGCGTCTGGGCGACGCCTCATAAAGGGCTTTAAAAGAAACAATCAAAGTGAATATCCCGGAGGTAGAACCATCCCAGAGATACACGATAATAACAATAATATCATGGGTTAGTCAAATAATAATAATCATAGTTATCACCAGTCACAAGTAGTAATTCCATTTCTGGATTAATAGTTTCACCTCCGAAGACCGACACTAAGACCGATACTTGACCCATCCCAGACTGTAATCCTTAACCATGGACACGGCTATTCGAATTAGTTTATTCTCTGCAGAGGGTGTACTCTTTACCCACGAGTAACGGATTTCTTTAGTCCATCGGGACTAATTCCATCTACGGTCTTTTTGTTGAAAACACACCTAACTTGCACACACCAGCTTATCACACACGTGTCTGGAATCACCCACGACACCTGTTAAGCAAACTCTAAGTGGGGAGGCTACAACCTCGCGTAGCATGGGATCAAATTTATATCGCGCGCTCTAAGGGGTGGCCTCCCCTCTCGGTCCCAACCGGAAACACCCATGCTCCCGGACCAGGTGGCCTGCCTACCAGTTACAACCAGTATCTTCCACCATGGCCTCTCTGTACGGTGTGTGCTAGAAAGAGGTTGACAACTTACTGAACCGTACTCTACTTGCTGTAGAGACGAGTGGTAGTACGAAACAAGTATGGGGGTTACTGGAACAAGACTCGATCTACGGTCGACTCAGGAGGTTTAAGTATTCCCTGCATGATTAGTATAACGAATATATTTCAACCAATACAATCAACACTCATTATATCTTACCATGCCATACCGGACATAACCGTCCCGACGGTGACCGGCGACAAACTCATGCCTACCCAAGGCAGAGGTTTTCCCGGTTCCTACCGGTATGCATGCAAGGCACATGAGGATGATTATCATCACAAGTGTGTTCATTTCCAACAGCATGGAAATCAATAACATGCACCCATGCATATGATCATATCACATGAAATAACAAGTCCTTCGAAAAGCGGTGGTGTTATAAATGCATCAATGATTACTCCAAAAATTATTATGCCGGGGTTCAGAATGCTTGCCTTCAATGTGTGGAAAGGCAGGGTGCTCTCCAACTTTTGAAAGTTTTCTTCTCTTTCCCCAAAATCCTATTTGAAAATATATTTGAATTAACACATATTTCAAAAACAGAACCAAAAAGTTGTTTGAATTTTTTTAAATAAATCTTAAAATAAACTAGATCAAATTTGAAGAAGGTAGGAAAAAGAATCAACTCATTTGGACTTATATTTAAAAAGTTATAGCTAGTCAAAGTTCTGGTCAATATCTGTTTTTAAATTAAAACAGAAAAGAAAACGTTTTGAAGAGATTACGCTTTCGCGCAGAGAAGACGTATTACGGGTATGACGCCTCCACTTACTCCAGCGTGGACGGCGCGGGGTCGCTGACAGTGGGTCCAGGGGCCCACTGGTCAGGTTTGACCAGTCGCCGTGCGTCGTCTCCCTCCTCTGCCCGAGCGGAGCGGGGCTCCGGCGATCGTCGCCGGCGTTTGGCTGTTCCTCGCGGGCCCCCGAGGGTGGGGATGGATCCGCACGGCTGGGGCGTTTCTCCCGGATGTCGAAGGGTTGCTGGGGAAGGAGTAAATCGCCGGCGGCGAGCTCCGCGGCGAAGGGAAGCTTCGGTGACAAAGTGAGTTTGTGGTGGCGATGGCTCCCGATCAAAATCAAGCAGGGGAACGAGTTCACGGGAGGATGAGATGGTTCCTGGTGAAGAGAACGGAGAGGGGGAAGCTCTGGTTGCGCCGAATGGAGCCGGGAGGCGGCGGTGGCCGAACTGACCGGAGAGGTTGAAGAAGACCTGCTCCCTTCCAATTGGTGACGATGGGGGCGCTAGTGAGACGGCATGAGGCTACCTGAGGGCTTGGAGACGCTCGGGGCTTCCCTTTTATAGCGTGGCAAGGCGGTTCCGCGGCGGCCGTGGATAAGCTCTCCGGCGAACCGACGTTCTATAGCTAGGGCGACGTGGCGGCGACGAGGGCTAGCAGACACGCTTGCGGATGAGCTCGCACTGCTCCAAGGGCCAGGTGGCGAGCGGGCGAGGCTTGGGCGGCGCTGAACGACGCAGGGCTGTTGGGCAGCGGCGGCTAGCGCTTGGCCTGCCGGGCGCGGCGGGGGCTGCTTGGCGTGTAGCGGAGAGAAAGGGAGTGCGCGGCAAGGTTCTGCAGAGCGGGCCAAAGCCGTGGGGGCCAGCGTGTCGGCTCGGGCGCGCGGCTGCAATACGTGCGCTCTGGGCGCGTCCAGTGCACGCACTAGGTGTGCTCGACAAAATGCCAGAGCATGCTACAGAGCTTGGTTGAGACTGGCAATTAACAGACCTAGGTTAGGAGGAACGGGGAGTCTAGTGGACATGCTGGTTTGATCAGAGGTGCAAGGTCACAATGCAAAGACAAAAACATGTCAAAACTGGCCATGCATACCAGGTGTTTGACAAAATGCCAAGGGCACTTAGGCATTTCTTGGAGTGGCTAAAATCTCCAGATCAGTGTCTCTGTGGATGAAAGAGAGAGTGGTGATGTTAGTTGGACAAAAGAAGAAACTTGTTAGTGCAAGTTTTACAAAACTTCAATTCTGGACAGGAAATAAATGACATTATTCCATGAACCAAAAATGATCTAAATGGTGCATGCTCCTGGACTTAAGGGTTTAACATGGGGGACTACAAGTAGGAGAAATAGTTAAGGGTATAGGAGCAACTAAAATGGTGGTTGCTGTACAAATCCTCAAGTTGGTCCAGAATGGAAATGAGGTTGATTCACTCAAATTTTTCAAAGAACATAATTAGTTTTTTGCACAAAGAGGGATAACAGGCTCCTACTGACCTCCCTTAATTTTGGTAGAAGTTTTAAATGAATACTCAAATAGGTTGTAGTGCAAAATGCACTCTGGACCAGAGAAGAAAAATTGAGAGTAGGGCTCAAAATATTTAGTGAATGAAATATATTTTTGCATAAAAGTGATTTAAAAACATCACATGACATCTCCAAATTTTTGTGGAAATTTTAAGTGAATCTATCAAATGGTTGTAGTTCAAATATGGCCATTTAACCTTGAAAAAACTATTTTCAAGAAAGTAAAGATCAAGCAATTAAGTTAGTTAATTAGTTATACTGATAAAAGGAAAGTTTTTCTTGAGAGGTTAAACAAGTCCAATAACATATTTGAAAAGTTTTCTCTTTGGGAAAAACTCATCATAACAGGGAAGGAAATGATTTAAAAAAAATCAAAATGGAGCTCAGAAATCCAAAGTTTTAATTCCTGGAAAAAAAATTAATTTAATAAAACAAGGCCAAAATTTTGGGGTGTCACAATACTATCCCCCTTAAGAAAAATCTCGTCCTCGAGATTTGCTGAAAGCGGTGTTAAGAGAATATTTACGCAATAAAGATGTAGCTACAGTGAGAGGGCAATAAGTGGTGAAAAACCACCGTGTGAAAACTGGTGCTGCGCGGAAAAGTCTACGGTCCGAGACAAAAACGGGCGATTTCTACGCTGGATATAAATTTAGGATAACTCCTAAATTTAGATATACGCTGATCGCACCCGAGAGCATAGTGCTCTCTCTGGCTGACAGGTGGACCCGGGGTCCACTGTCAGTCTCCTCTTCTTCTCCCTCTGGACCTTTCTTCCTCCTCTCTCCCGCGCGCTTTCTCCACCGGCGACGCCTAGTGTGTAGGGCATCTAGGCCGTACCGTGGTAGTGCGCGGCGTGCTAGCTGCTGGTGCAGCGTGCACTCACCTCGCGGGCCAGTGCGCTATCGGCACTGCTCGTGGATTCGACTCCGAACACCGGCGATCGGCGACGAGCGGCGTTGGTGGACTTCGCCCACCGTACACCGAGCTCGAGCTATAAAAACGGCCGGGGTGCCTCTCTCTTCCTCCTTACACCTGGCATCACTTCTCCTCCTCCTTATTTCTCCGTTACTGCTTACAGAAGCTCGGTCGAGGCTCTAATGGCGGAGGCGATGCCGGACTGGTTTGTGATCCTGATATGCGGAGGGCTGGCGACACTGCTGGGGCTCTCTGTGCTCATGTGCGCGATGATCTTCGACGAGTATCGCGATGCTGCGGCTCGGGTGTTGGCTCTCCGTGGTGGTGGTGATCATGAGGAGTAGATGAAGTATGCCGGGTGCTAACTGTTGTTAGGGGGTGATTAGCTGGATGTAACACCGTTGCAAAGTTTTGCAAACAGTGTATGCGTCCGTATGATTATGGTTGTGAGTCTGCTCGTGGTGCTGAGTGAAATTAAATAATCCACGTCGTGAGAAAGTGTAGATGTAGCAACTCAGGGAAAAGAAAATCTCACTCCAGGGTTTCGCGAGGGGAAAACAGTTACTTTAAAGGAGCGTAAACCACAACAAAACTACACACATGAGCAGAAGCCAAATAATTAACTTGCCGTACAAACTCAGGGTATCACGCATAAGTCACATACATAAATAAATGCTGCAAGGAACAAATACAATAGTGACGTCTAAAATGAAAACGGTAACTGGACGGGGTCCTGATAAAATGTCTCTGGTAAAGGAATACACTCCTCTTCTATTGGAGGAAGTGGATTGACCAGTCGATGTATGCGTCTCTCCGGGTCGGGTCTCAGTGGTCTGCCGATGGCAATCTGAGGATTTAAATCTGCGAGGCTCTGGAGATAATCCATCACTCGCTGGTTTAAATGCTCTTGAGCAATGATGTACTGGATAAGGTTGGCCAGAACTGGGTCTCTCTCAATCCGCCCACCGGGAAAAGACGTTATTTCTCCGGGTGCTGCACGACTTGGAAAGTAATAATATCCTCGTTCGCGGGCATAGGGTACTGCGGATCGAAGACGAGCAATCGCTTCTTTCGCAGCAGCTTCTATGGCCAAGTGTGGGGTTGGCATAGATTTCCCCACGAAGGAAACTTCTATTGGATCTTGGTTGGGGTCTACAGGAGGAATGTGTACTGCTGCCCAATATTCCGAGGTGGATGGGGTGATCCTTGATTTGAACAGCTCGTACTGGGGTGGCTGGGTAGAACCCATGGTACTGCGGGTAAAATCCCACAATAATTTGACAAAGCTACCTGGGGTTGCATCTGGGGTTCTCAGATGAATGCTGGGGTTCGGCATGACAGGAAGAAGCGTGAGTGTTGTGCGCAAAGTGAGGGTTGCTGGGTAAGGTCACAAGGTGGCCTTTATATAGCAATGGAGCCGGATCGTTTTACCGTGGCGAAAAGTAATAAATTTGCCAGCTTGGCTCCAAAGGTCAGGTCAGTGTCAGAGATACACATATCTCATAAAGAGATGTGTTACTGTGGTTGTTGTCGGGCTGGTTTTGGTAGTTGTGCCCGGAAGAATATGCAGCTATGCGCTGACCAAACATGCAAGGCTATTATTAAAACAGAGGCACAAAGACAGGCTGCGTTAATATATGCGGTCGCATGATTACAAAGCGAGGATACATTGAAACTTGGTACTACTCATACGGCTCAGTCTACCTCGTTTATGTCTAAACGGGCGTGCCTGGCGGATGTCGAGGCTTCTCCACGTGTCTCTCTGCCGGGATTAGTCGGAGATGGCGGAGGAACTGCAGGGTCGGGGTAGTGAGAATGACCATTGCGGGGATTGTTGGCCACAACCCCGTTGGAGTGTGCTCCCAATATGCTACGAAGCACTTCTGGGGTTATCGCAGCACCTTGGCCGATGGCTGGGGCAGATCTCGGGGTCTCGATTGGTTGTCCAAACAGCACGACCGGGTTGTTGGTGTTGGGCTCGTTTTCTTCTCTCGCCGGGGCTCGACGAACCAGCTCTCCACGAGCTGCTATTAGATCAATGGTGATCTGGTCGAACAGTGCCTCTAGTGCACTTACATAGCGCACTAGGTGCAACAATGCGGGGTCCGTCTCGTGGTCTCCATTGGCGACTTGGGGTGGTCTACCATACCCTTCTCGTCTGGGGTAGTAGTGGAACGAGCGACAGTTAACTCTGGGCGACAAGTGCCTGAGATGAACTATAGCCTCTCGAGCGGCTAGCTGGATGGCTTGTGGCTCAAAGGAAGTTGTTCTTCCGGTGAACCGGTAGGGGCGCTCGGGTGCTAGACTCCTACCGTAAATGTGCACAGTGGCCCAGAATTGGCGGTCTTCACCGCTCATGGGTCCTTGATACACAACATATTCCGGTGGCTCCTATAACGCGTAGGCACGACGGGTGAGGTTTGCGAGGATGGTCACAAAACCTCCAAGGTTGGTTGCGGTGGTTTCGTTGTGCACTATAGGTCCAGGCATTGTGGCTCGGTTTGGGGGTAGCGGTTGTGCTGTGCTGGGTTGAGGCTAGCGTGCCCCTTTTTATAGGAAAAGGGGACGGAATCTTCCTTCGAACGCTTGCGAGAAAAGACTATTTAGGGGCCGGTCACTGGCGCATGAGTGACAGGTTAGGTTGATAGGTTGGGCACCAACTGCCAAATGGTGTTGGGTCACTGTGTGGCTATCTTGCACGAGAAGCTTGGCTGGTGTTTGGCTATGGTCTAGTGGGTTGGTTTGCCTAGTTTATTGACCTGGCTAGGATAGGATTAGCCAATGGTCAGCCTGGCTCTGATACCAAGTCTGTCACGGCCGGTTTTCTGGGTAATAAATTTCCAGAAAAGACTGTCGTTCTCATCAGCCCCAGGATTACTGTTAGCTGATGAGGCTCCAACTTGATACAGAAATTCCAAGCAAAATACAGAATATGTAGTACAAGACCATTCTGGCCTGTGAGTACAACAAATGGTTTCTAGTGGTTGATGGCGGAAGCGGGTTGTGAAACATCAGTGTCTATGGGACTCCATTCCCCACGGGAACAACTGACCAGGCTAAATTCCTATCTTCGCGAGGCTGCTATCTCCATTGCGTGGGTTCCGGAGCTGGCATCGCGTCGCTCCTCTCCGTGCAGAAAAATCTGGCCAAGACAATAGCCAGGGACAAGCCAGTGAGTACTTTGAATGTACTCGCAAACATTATGAACACAGGTATAATATAACAATGATGTGCTGAAAACATTTTATGCTCATGACGTCAGTCGAAAATAGTAAATAAATTTCTGATGCGTGCCTGCGGTTATTTATAAAATTGCAATAACATAGTAGTATTAAAATTTATGAAAAACGAATAACCAGCAATGCCACAGTCGGGCGTCTTAGCGACACCACATAAAGGGCTTAAAAAGAAATGCCACAGTCGGGCGTCTGAGCGACACCACATAAAGGGCTTAAAAAGAAAAGCCGCAGTCGGGCGTCTGAGCGACACCACATAAAGGGCTTAAAAAGAAAAGCCGCAGTCGGGCGTCTGAGCGACACCACATAAAGGGCTTTAAAAGAAATGCCACAGTCGGGCGTCTGAGCGACACCACATAAAGGGCTTAAAAGAAATGCCACAGTCGGGCGTCTGAGCGACGCCTCATAAA
This sequence comes from Triticum aestivum, assembly GCF_018294505.1. Taxonomy (NCBI): domain Eukaryota; kingdom Viridiplantae; phylum Streptophyta; class Magnoliopsida; order Poales; family Poaceae; genus Triticum; species Triticum aestivum. The sequence goes on along the minus strand of NC_057812.1, from coordinate 338,289,294 downwards.
GGGCTTTTAAAAGAAATGCCACAGTCGGGCGTCTGGGCGACGCCTCATAAAGGGCTTTAAAAGAAACAATCAAAGTGAATATCCCGGAGGTAGAACCATCCCAGAGATACACGATAATAACAATAATATCATGGGTTAGTCAAATAATAATAATCATAGTTATCACCAGTCACAAGTAGTAATTCCATTTCTGGCTTAATAGTTTCACCTCCGAAGACCGACACTAAGACCGATACTTGACCCATCCCAGACTGTAATCCTTAACCATGGACACGGCTATTCGAATAGTTTATTCTCTGCAGAGGGTGTACTCTTTACCCACGAGTAACGGATTTCTTTAGTCCATCGGGACTAATTCCATCTACGGTCTTTTTGTTGAAAACACACCTAACTTGCACACACCAGCTTATCACACACGTGTCTGGAATCACCCACGACACCTGTTAAGCAAACTCTAAGTGGGGAGGCTACAACCTCGCGTAGCATGGGATCAAATTTATATCGCGCGCTCTAAGGGGTGGCCTCCCCTCTCGGTCCCAACCGGAAACACCCATGCTCCCGGACCAGGTGGCCTGCCTACCAGTTACAACCAGTATCTTCCACCATGGCCTCTCTGTACGGTGTGTGCTAGAAAGAGGTTGACAACTTACTGAACCGTACTCTACTTGCTGTAGAGACAAGTGGTAGTACGAAACAAGTATGGGGGTTACTGGAACAAGACTCGATCTACGGTCGACTCAGGAGGTTTAAGTATTCCCTGCATGATTAGTATAACGAATATCTTTCAACCAATACAATCAACACTCATTATATCTTACCATGCCATACCGGACATAACCGTCCCGACGGTGACCGGCGACAAACTCATGCCTACCCAAGGCAGAGGTTTTCCCGGTTCCTACCGGTATGCATGCAAGGCACATGAGGATGATTATCATCACAAGTGTGTTCATTTCCAACAGCATGGAAGTCAATAACATGCACCCATGCATATGATCATATCACATGAAATAACAAGTCCTTCGAAAAGCGGTGTTGTTATAAATGCATCAATGATTACTCCAAAAATTATTATGCCGGGGTTCAGAATGCTTGCCTTCAATGTGTGGATAGGCAGGGTGCTTTCCAAACTTTTGAAAGTTTTCTTCTCTTTCCCCAAAATCCTATTTGAAAATATATTTGAATTAACACATATTTCAAAAACAGAACCAAAAAGTTGTTTGAAATTTTTTTAAATAAATCTTAAAATAAACTAGATCAAATTTGAAGAAGGTAGGAAAAAGAATCAACTCATTTGGACTTATATTTAAAAAGTTATAGCTAGTCAAAGTTCTGGTCAATATCTGTTTTTAAATTAAAACAGAAAAGAAAACGTTTTGAAGAGATTACGCTTTCGCGCAGAGAAGACGTATTACGGGTATGACGCCTCCACTTACTCCAGCGTGGACGGCGCGGGGTCGCTGACAGTGGGTCCAGGGGCCCACTGGTCAGGTTTGACCAGTCGCCGTGCGTCGTCTCCCTCCTCTGCCCGAGCGGAGCGGGGCTCCGGCGATCGTCGCCGGCGTTTGGCTGTTCCTCGCGGGCCCCCGAGGGTGGGGATGGATCCGCACGGCTGGGGCGTTTCTCCCGGTGGTCGAAGGGTTGCTGGGGAAGGAGTAAATCGCCGGCGGCGAGCTCCGCGGCGAAGGGAAGCTTCGGTGACAAAGTGAGTTTGTGGTGGCGATGGCTCCCGATCAAAATCAAGCAGGGGAACGAGTTCACGGGAGGATGAGATGGTTCCTGGTGAAGAGAACGGAGAGGGGGAAGCTCTGGTTGCGCCGAATGGAGCCGGGAGGCGGCGGTGGCCGAACTGACCGGAGAGGTTGAAGAAGACCTGCTCCCTTCCAATTGGTGACGATGGGGGCGCTAGTGAGACGGCATGAGGCTACCTGAGGGCTTGGAGACGCTCGGGGCTTCCCTTTTATAGCGTGGCAAGGCGGTTCCGCGGCGGCCGTGGATAAGCTCTCCGGCGAACCGACGTTCTGTAGCTAGGGCGACGTGGCGGCGACGAGGGCTAGCAGACACGCTTGCGGATGAGCTCGCACTGCTCCAAGGGCCAGGTGGCGAGCGGGCGAGGCTTGGGCGGCGCTGAACGGCGCAGGGCTGTTGGGCGGCGGCGGCGGCTAGCGCTTGGCCTGCCGGGCGCGGCGGGGGCTGCTTGGCGTGTAGCGGAGAGAAAGGGAGTGCGCGGCAAGGTTCTGCAGAGCGGGCCAAAGCCGTGGGGGCCAGCGTGTCGGCTCGGGCGCGCGGCTGCAATACGCGCGCTCTGGGCGCGTCCAGTGCATGCACTGGGTGTGCTCGACAAAATGCCAGAGCATGCTACAGAGCTTGGTTGAGACTGGCAATTAACAGACCTAGGTTAGGAGGAACGGGGAGTCTAGTGGACATGCTGGTTTGATCAGAGGTGCAAGGTCACAATGCAAAGACAAAAACATGTCAAAACTGGCCATGCATACCAGGTGTTTGACAAAATGCCAAAGGCACTTAGGCATTTCTTGGAGTGGCTAAAATCTCCAGATCAGTGTCTCTGTGGATGAAAGAGAGAGTGGTGATGTTAGTTGGACAAAAGAAGAAACTTGTTAGTGCAAGTTTTACAAAACTTCAATTCTGGACAGGAAATAAATGACATTATTCCATGAACCAAAAATGATCTAAATGGTGCATGCTCCTGGACTTAAGGGTTTAACATGGGGGACTACAAGTAGGAGAAATAGTTAAGGGTATAGGAGCAACTAAAATGGTGGTTGCTGTACAAATCCTCAAGTTGGTCCAGAATGGAAATGAGGTTGATTCACTCAAATTTTTCAAAGAACATAATTAGTTTTTTGCACAAAGAGGGATAACAGGCTCCTACTGACCTCCCTTAATTTTGGTAGAAGTTTTAAATGAATACTCAAATAGGTTGTAGTGCAAAATGCACTCTGGACCAGAGAAGAAAAATTGAGAGTAGGGCTCAAAATATTTAGTGAATGAAATATATTTTTGCATAAAAGTGATTTAAAAACATCACATGACATCTCCAAATTTTTGTGGAAATTTTAAGTGAATCTATCAAATGGTTGTAGTTCAAATATGGCCATTTAACCTTGAAAAAAACTATTTTCAAGAAAGTAAAGATCAAGCAATTAAGTTAGTTAATTAGTTATACTGATAAAAGGAAAGTTTTTCTTGAGAGGTTAAACAAGTCCAATAACATATTTGAAAAGTTTTCTCTTTGGGAAAAACTCATCATAACAGGGAAGGAAATGATTTAAAAAAAATCAAAATGGAGCTCAGAAATCCAAAGTTTTAATTCCTGAAAAAAAAATTAATTTAATAAAACAAGGCCAAAATTTTGGGGTGTCACATAGCATCACGCTTTGTCATGTCATGCATCATCATGCATTTGTTTGCATTATATTTATTGTTTCTTCCCCCTTTACTCTTGCTAGACACCGAGACCGACGCCGCTGCTACCTAGTACGACTACGGTGTTGACGACCCCTCTCTCTTGCCAGAGCAACCAGGCAAGCCCCCCCCCTTTGATCACCATATATCGCCTATTCTTCTCTCTACTGCTTGCGTTAGAGTAGTGTAGCATGTTACTGCTTTCCGTTATCCTATCATGATGCATAGCCTGTCCTTACTACTACTGTTGTTACCTTTACGTGCAATCCTAAATGCTTAGTATAGGATGCTAGTGTTCTATTAGTGGCCCTACACTCTTGTCTGTCTGCCATGCTATACTACTGGGCCGTGATCACTTCGGGAGGTGATCACGAGCATATGATATATACTTATACAGTTACATTACTTATGATACTATTCAGAGATGGGGGCTGAAGGGGCAGGTGGCTCCATCCAGGTAGTGGTGGGCCCGAGTTCCCGACGGCCCCCGACTGTTACTTTGAGGCGGAGCGACAGGGCAGGTTGAGACCACCTAGGAGAGAGGTGGGCCTGGCCCTGGTCGGCGTTCGCGGTTATTTCAAAATAACACGCTTAACGAGATCTTGGTATTTGATCTAAGTCTGGCTACTGGCCTATATGCACTAACCATCTACGCGGGGACAGTTATGGGCACTCGACGTCGTGGTATCAGCCGAAGCCTTCGTGACGTTAGCGACAGAGCGGCGCGCGCCGGATTGGAACGTAAGCCTGCTCTTGTATTAAGGGGGCTAGTTCTGCTTCCGGCCGCCCTCGCAACGTGCAGGTGTGCAATGGGCGATGGGACCAGACCCCTGTGCCATAGGATTTAGACTGGCGTGTTGACCTCTCTATTGTGCCTAGGTAGGGCTGCGACGTGTTGATCTTCCGAGGCCGGGCATGACCCAGGGAAGTGTGTCCGGCCAAATGGGATCGAGCGTGTTGGGTTATGTGGTGCACCCCTACAGGGAAGTTAATCTATTCGACTAGCCGTGATCTTTGGTAACAGGACGACTTGGAGTTGTACCTTGACCTTATGACAACTAGAACCGGATACTTAATAAAACACACCCTTCCAAGTGCCAGATACAACTCGGTGGTCCCTCTCTAACAAGGCGACGAGGAGAGGATCGCCGGGTAGGATTATGCTACACCATGCTACTTGGAGGACTTCAGTCTACTCTCTTCTACATGCTGCAAGACGGAGGCTGCCAGAAGTGTACTCTTCGACAGTATTAGCTATCCCCCTCTTATTCTGGCATTCTACAGTTCAGTCCACCGATATGGCCCTTTACACATATACCTATGCATATGTAGTGTAGCTCCTTGCTTGCGAGTACTTTGGATGAGTACTCATGGTTGCTTTCTCCCTCCTTTCCCCCTTTCCCTTCTACCTGGTTGTCACAACCATGTTGGAGCCCAGGAGCCAGACGCCACCGTCGACGATGACTACTACTACTCGGGAGGTGCCTACTACTACGTGCAGCCCGCTGACGACGACCAGGAGTAGTTTAGGAGGATCCCAGGCAGGAGGCCTACGCCTCTTTTGATCTGTATCCCAGTTTGTGCTAGCCTTCTTAAGGCAAACTTGTTTAACTTATGTCTGTACTCAGATATTGTTGCTTCTGCTGACTCGTCTATGATCGAGCTCTTGTATTCGAGCCCTCGAGGCCCCCTGGCTTGTAATATGATGCTTGTATGACTTATTTTATTGGTAGAGTTGTGCTGTGATATCTTCTCGTGAGTCCCTGATCTTGATCGTACACGTTTGCGTGTATGATTAGTGTACGGTCAAATCGGGGGCGTCACAGGTACCAATCTGAGATTTTGAGACAAAGATCAGATACAAAAGAGAACTAGGGTTTGAGAGGAGATGGTGTTGGTGAAGATGTTGATGGAGATTGACCCCCTCCTGATTAGAGGATCGATGGTGATGACGATGTTGACAATCTCCCCCTCCCGGAGGGATGTTTCCCTGGCAGAACAGCTCCACCGGAGCCCTAGATCGGTTCCGCCTCGACATGGCTTCACTTCGTCCCGAAAGCTTCCTTCTGATTTTTTCGAGGGCGAAAGATACCTTATACCGGAAGATGGGCATCAGAGGCCTGCCAGGTGGCCCACGAGGCAGGCGGCGTGCCTAGGGGGTAGGGCGCGCCCCCACCCTCGTGGATGGTGGTTGGCACCCTCTGGTGCTTTCTTCACCCAGTATTTTTAATATATTCCAAAATTGACTTTCGTGGAGTTTCAGGACTTTTGGAGTTGTGCAGAATAGGTCTCTAATATTTCCTCCTTTTCCAGCCCAGAATTCCAGCTGCCGGCATTCTCCCTCTTCATGTAAACCTTGTAAAATAAGAGAGAAAAGGCATAAGTATTGTGACATAATGTGTAATAACAGCCCATAATACAATAAATATCGATATAAAAGCATGATGAAAAATGGACGTACCAACTCCCCCAAGCTTAGACCTTGCTTGTCCTCAAGCGGAAACCAATATCAAAAAATATGTCCATATGTTTAGAGATAGAGGTGTCGATAAAAAATAAAATACGGACATGAGGGCATCATGATCATTCTTAGAATAACAACATATATATATATATATATATAGGGTCGGTCTATTATGATAACACCCTTAAGACACTTATTCTGATAAACAAAAACCTTATTCTGCTAACACAAGAAAACTACTCAGCCCTGCACCCACCCCGAACTAAACCAGGCCACCTACCACTAACCCACGATCCCCTCCACCTTCGTCCGCAGATGCCACCCCCCACCACCGGCCAGCCTTCCCCGCTCCGCCGCCTGATAATCCCCAAGTGTAGGGAATCATCGTAGCAATTTCCAAAGGTGGAAGTGATAAGTATGGAGTGTCGAACCCACAAGGAGCTAAAGGTAAGATTAATATTCTCTCAAGCCCTATCTGCCACTGATACGACTCTACGTACACCGAACGTTTGCTTCCAACTAGAAACGAGAAATAAAACTACGTTGTGGGTATGAAGTGGATAACTTTGTAGTATATCGGAGAGCTAAAATATTAAAGTAGGTGTTGTTATCATAAAGTTAGAATATATTACTAAATATTATAAATAGCGAGTGTGGAATAATGGTGGATCGGTGTGCGCAATTGTCCTAGAAAATTGTTAACAAGGCCGATAGTCGTCATTGCAATTTAATATGAGGGAGAGTCATAAGCTAACATACTTTCTCTTCTTGGATCATACGCACTTATGATTGGAACTCTAGCAAGCATCCGCAACTACTAAATATCATGAAGGTAAAACCCAACCATAGCATTGAAGCATCAACTCCTCTTTATTCCCATACACCATGTCCCGCTTATCCGTGTTTGTGTTTCAGTCGCTCACGCAATGCAGACAATAAGGAAACCATGGACATATTGCAACACCATACAGCGAGAATCCCTCATGCTTCCGCGACACGGAGGGCACCATAGGACAGCACCAAAGTAAAATATACAACTCATACCAATCTAGATCATCAATCAACCCAAAGACAAAGGATATCTACTCAAAACATCATAGGATGGAAACACATCATTGGATCATAATATGTGGCATAAAGCACCATGTTCAAGTAGGGATTACAGTGGGGTGCGGGAGAGTGGAGCACGTAAAAGAGATGAGGATGGTGATGATGATGGTGATGTTGATGAAGACGATCACCGGAGAGATGATTCCCCTCCCGATGGCACTCCGGTGCCACCAAGAGAGAGGAGGAGAGGTTCTCCCCCTTGTGCTTCCTCCTCCATGGCCTCCCCCTGGATGGGCAGAGGTTTCCCTCTGGTCCTTGGACTTCATGGTGATGATGGCCCCTCCAGGATCCTCCTCCATAGCCTCCGGTGATGATGGCCCCCTACGGCAGGGTGCCGGAGAGGGCCTAGATTGATTTCTTTTAGCTACAGAGGCTTGCGGCGGTTGAACTTCCGATCTAGGTAAATTTTTAGAGGTTTCTATATATATAAGAGGTTTTGGCATTGAGAACAAATCAGGGGGGTCTCCGGGCTGTCCACGAGGTAGGGGGTGCGCCCAGGGGGCACGCCTCCCACCCTCGTGGGCAGCCCGGAACTCTTCTGGCCCAACTATTTTACTCCATGGCCTTCTTCTGGTCAAAAAATGAGCTCCATAAAGTTTCAGGTCAATTGGACTCCGTTTGGTTTTCCTTTTCTGCGATACTCTAAAACAAGGAAAAAACAGTAGCTGGCACTGGGCTCTAGGTTAATAGGTTAGTCCCAAAAATCTTATAAAATAGCATATAAATGCATATAAAACATCCAAGGTTGATAATATAATAGCATTAATACTTCATAAATTATAGATACGTTGGAGACTTATCAGCATCCCCAAGCTTAATTCCTGCTCGTCCTCGAGTAGGTAAATGATAAAAGAAATAATTATGTAGTGTGAATGCTAACAAATGCTTTAGTTTGATCAATGATAGTTTCAACCACTTTTTATAGCATCATTATATATCATAATAGTAGCTCATTTTCATAAAACTTTTCATGATCAAGTAACAAGCTATTCACATGTTAAAGTATAGATCATAAACTTTCTTGAAACTAACAAACTATATTCTCAGTCATCAAACAATTGCAATTCATCTTATTTTAAGGAAGGGTCTATTCAGAGCTTTGATTTAGCAAACTCGAGGATGACTACGAGCAGGACGGTGGGAGCTTGTCCCCGATCCCGAAGAAGGACAGGACCGGGCTGATCTCCCGTGGGTCTGCCCCGGCCCTGAGGCGGACCGCGGACGCACCTTCCGCTTGCAAGCTTCCCGAGGTTGACCCTTCCAGCCGGCTTTCAGGCTTCATATTTGGCCGGAGGCCGCTCGAGCTCACTGGCGACGACCCGTAAGCGTTTGATTCTTGTCTTTATTTCTTGTTTTGCTTCTGAGGCTTGACGTCCGCATCTCTTGGATAGGCTGGCGCCCGCAACAAAGAAGTCGAAGGGAGCTCCTAAGGTTCCATCCGTGGCAGCGCCTCTGCCCGCGAAGGAGGGTGACCGCGATGCACGGGCTTCTCCTGCCCGGTCATCCTCGTGAGGCCTGGCTGAGCCGGCTGGGGCGAGCTCGGCCCCCACGGCCCAAGTGACTCCCGAGGTGTCCTTGCCTGCCCCCGCCACTACAGCCGTTCGGGCGCAGCAGACTCCGCCTCATGATGTTGTGGCCGCGCAGCCGCCTTCTCCTCCTACTCCACCGCCTGCTATCTCTCCGACTCCTTCTGCCATTCTGGATCGTGTTGTTGCTGAGCTGGACCGACTGCGGCAGGATCTTCTTGGCGCCGACCCTCGCTTAGTGGCCGGGCAGTTGGAGCTGGCTTCAGGATGGGTTCGCTCCGACAGTTTGATTAGGGCGGCGCTGGTCCAGGCCTCGACGGCTTGCGATGAGGAGAAGCAGGCCATCCTTGAGGCGAAGGCTGATCGTGACGCAGCCCTGGGGGAGGTGGTCGATGTCCGTGGTCACTGCAAGGCGCTGGAGGATGAGCTGCAGGGCCTGCGGGACCAGCTCGCGAAAGAGGTCCGCCTTCGCCAAGAGCAGGAAGAAGGCGTGAAGGCTCGCGAGGCGGCCTTCAAGGAGAGGGAGGTCAAGCTCAGGAAGCGCCGCGACCACCTAGGCGCGCTGGAGCAGGAGTTGGGGGCGAGGAAGGCCGAGCTGGACAACAAGGCCGTAGTTCTTGCCGAGGAACACGTGGCCTTCACGGAGATGGAGGAGAAGGCTCGCTCCTCGTTGAGGACGCTTTACGACAGCGGCCTAGAGAGCCCGCTGGCTGGCGCCAAGGACGGCCCCGCCAAACTGCTTCCCTTCCTGGTTCGCGCTCTTGAAGATGTCGCCCTTGGCCTTGGCCCCACGGCCGAGGCCGAGGCGCGTGTCCTGTCTTCTGCAGCACTGACCCCGACGGCCTGCTGGAGCCAGTAAGCGGCGAGCGTGCCGCTGCCGCTGCCGAGGCCGTGAAGGGTCGCGCGGAGGGTCTGCTGGGGAAGTTCCGGGCCTTCAGCACCAAGCCGAAGCAAGGCGCTGCCAACCCCACTGCTCCATAAGGCGAACCCACTCCGCGTTGCCTCACCGCCGACAAGTGACTCCGTTGTGGCTCCTGTCCTGCCTTTAATTCCTGCACATGTATCATGCCTCGGGGAGGCGTTTAAACTTGCGTTTGGCATTGAGATAACAGTGTGGACTGTAATATTTGCTTTTGAATTCCTTGAAATTTGCGCTTTTCCTTCCTACTTGCTTATGTTCTACGCCGGCAGAGCCCGGCCCCGTGCATACCTCACCCAGCGTTAGTCCCGACCGGAAACCAGGACGGGGCCAAGGAGTGAGGGGCTACGTGACAAGTTAGCCTCCTGAGTCGCGATGCTCAGGAGTCCCCCTTGGCGCACGAACAGCAAGTAGGGAGGTGTGAGGTGGGTGGATCTACCGTTATACATCTGCAGAGCCCGGCCGCGCGCATACCTAACCTAGCGTTAGCCTTTCGCAAATAAGGTGTGAGGGGCTACGTGACCAGTTAGGCTCCTGAGTCGCGATGCTCAGGAGTCCCCCTTGACGCTCAAACTCCGCTCGAGGAGAGACGCGCGATGAACCAGGCCCGGGGGGGGGGGGGGCTGGCTGGGCGGCGTGCGTCTGGGCGTGACCCAGGCGCAGCCCCCGTGCCCAGCCCCCTCGCGCGGCACTCCCGAGGGGAGGCGTTACGATGAGGCTAGACACTAAGCTCTGGGCTCCCTGAGGTTGATGCGGCCCGGGGGCCACCCTCAGTTGTTTATCACCAGCGCGGAGCATAGCGCTTCCGTATGTGTACGGGCATAGCCGCTCCTCAGTAGTGTCGTCAGCCAGCGCGGAGCATGGTGCTTCCAATGGTACGTGGGAGGGGGCCCCCCTCCGGGAGGAGCCCCCGGGGCGTGTACAGCCCCGCCCTGACACGTGGCTGGCACGGTAGGGCCTGGCGAGGTGTATCTGGGCACCCGTGGGCCAGCGCGGGACTCACGGGGCCCTACCTCTCGGCGGGTTGCGCCTGGCACTAGGCCTTATCTTGTGATGTGTCCCTGCAAATTTGGTTAGATGCCGGCACTCTACGTCCTCGGGTCCCGGCCCTCGAGCTGGTCTCAGCCGTCGTTGGTATGCCAGGTCACGATGCCGTGGACAAGGCCAGAGGGTGAGGGCTGGAGAGCCAGTAAGAGCCCTGAGTCGCGATGCTCAGGTACCCCCCCTTTAACGTGCAAGTGGTCGGCATGGAGTAGAAGAGGTGCCGTGGACCGGCATCAAATAATCAAGCATGGTGGGTATAACGCATAACCGGAAATAACTGCAAATGAGATAGATGCCGCTGGTTCTGGCCCGAGCGACTTGGGGATCATGCAGCCCGAGGGGCGCCCCCAACAAGGTAAGCTAACAACATGAAATAAAAGAGATACATGCCGCAGGGATGGACCCACGCGGCCTGGGAATAATGCAGCCCTGGGGGGCGGTCCCAGCTGGAAGTGAAACTTGAAAGATGTCACCTGATGACGTTGAGGTCGAACGGGTGTTGGTGTAGCAGACTCGGTGGGCTGCGGAAGCCGATCCTCACGAGCCCCCAGGACCGGGGGCCTCGGGAGGCTCCGGAGGTGCTAGCGGCTCCCCGCGGACCATCTCCATCTCCGCCACGGCTGCGGAACGACTGGCCTCTTGTGCCTCCGTGATGCCCCTCATGAGGCGCTGGTACGTGGCAGCCGCGTTCGGCAAGCCGTGGTATGTCGATGGCCAGAGGCGCTCCAGAGAGGCGACTCGGTTGAGCCCTGGTATGTCGATGCAGACGCGCAGCCCACCATCCTCGCCTGGATGGGGAGCCACTGCTGGTGGGCGGCGGCAGCCTTTCATGACTCTTGACTACTGTAGCTCTTGAATGGCCTTGCTGACGAACTCCTGAGGGTCTGGCTCTCCTTGCCTTACTCCTTCTTGAGGGCAACGTGCTTCGAAACACGCCTCCATGTGGTGCCCAAGCGCCTCCCTCGTGACCCTGGCCAGGTCGGTGGCCCTCCAGGGGAGAGCCCCCGAGCCCTGCCTGAGGAGGGCACCAGGCGCGCTTCCCTATGCGATGGAAGGAGGTTCCCCCTGGGCAGGCACGGGCCTAGAGGGGCCTGCCTCCTGAGGGGTCGGGCCGGACAATGTCTTCTTCTTCTTGGGCGCGGTCTCGGGTAGCCTCCTGCTTCCGCGATCCGGGTCTTCCAGTTATACGGCCTGAAAGGCTCGTTCCAGGGAACATACCGCGTCCTTCTCTTCACAGGGCACCGTGATGACTCCGCCACTTCCTGGCATCTTGAGGACGTTGTAGCCGTGGTGAGTTACGGCCATGAACTTGGCCAGCGCTGGGTACCCAAGGATGGCGTCGTACGGCAGGCGAATGTGAGCGACGTCGAAGTCGATGAGCATGGTGCGGTAGTTGTTGCGTGCCCCGAAGGTGACAGGGAGGCGGACCTGCCCAATCGGGACCGTGGAGCCGTTGGTGATTTCGGAGAAGGGCTTGGTTGGCTGAAGCTGGCTGTAGGGCACTTGGAGATTGTTGAATGTTTCCACGGATAGGACGTTGAGCCCTGCCCCGCCATCGATGAGGGTCCTGGTGACCACCATGTTGCTGATGATTGGGGAACAAAGCATTGGGAGGACTCCGGCTGTAGCCGCACACTTGAGCTGATCTGCTGAGCTAAACATGATGGCGCATGCCGACCACCTGAGAGGGCGCGTGGCTTCAAGCCTGGGGAGGACTGCATTCACTTCACGGGCGAACTTCTTGAAGATGCGTTGAGAGGCTGGGGCCTGAGCCCCGCCCAGGATGCAGGCAATCGCGCGCGGCTCCTGGAAGCCCCCAGGCCCCTCGTCTTGGTGGCGGTCCTTGTTTCTCCTTGGCTGCGGCGGCAGCGGAGGGAGGCCTGCGTTGCCATGCGGGCGATCCTCGCGAGGCTGATCCCTCCAGTCTCCCTCGCGAGGCGGGTCTTGCCAGCGATCCTCGCAAGGTAGATCGCGCCACCCTTGGCGCGGGCCACGGTCTTCCAGCGTCCTGCATTCCTTCCTCCTCCTCGACCGTAGCCCCGGTCACCGCGGTCGGGGCGACGGCCGATCCTTCCTTCTCGCACGGCTCGGAGCTCTTGACAATGGTGTTGTGGGTGTGGAGGTCGTGGTACACACAGTACCGGCTGCCCTTGGAAGGTTTGGGTTGATCTCTGCCCCGCTTGGTGTCTGGTTCTGCCGCGATCACAGCAGCCCCCTTGCGCTTCACATCCTTGGCCTTGGGCTTCTTCTCTTCTGGGTCTGCGGCAGGCAACTCGAGGAGGGAGAGACGCCCTTCCTCAGCCCTGGCGCACTTGGTTGCCCAGTTGAACAGCTCCAAGGAAGTGCACAGGTCTTCATGCATCGGCAGCTCCTCCTTCATCTTGACATCACGCACGCCATCGGAGAAGGCTGAGATGATGGCCTCCTCAGTCACCTTGGGAATCTTGAGGCGTGCGTTGTTGAAGCGCTGGATGTACTTCTGCAGGGTCTCCCCAGGTTGTTGCTTGATGCGGCGCATGTTGCTCACGGCGGGTGGCCAGTCGCGAGTACCTTGGAAGTTGGCGATGAAGCGGGTGCGCATCTAGTCCCAGGAGGAGATCGTGCCTGGAGCCAGGTTCAGGAGCCAGGTGCGGGCCCCGTCCTTGAGCGCCATGGGAAACCAGTTCACCATGACCTTCTCGTCTCTGTTGGCAGCTTCGATGCCCAGCTCGTAGAGCTGGAGGAACTCCGCAGGGTCAGCCATGCCGTCGTAACGAGGAGGCAGGTCCGGTTTGAACTTGCCGGGCCACGCGACATTGCGTAGCTCGGTGGTGAAGGCACGGCAGCCTACTGTGGCCACGGGAGGCCTTGGGTGACGGAGAGCTTGGTCTTGCATGTCCCCACGCACTGCAGCTGGGTCTTGACGTGCAGGAGCAGGAGCATGGTCACGACGTGCTAGAGCAGGGAGCGCCCGGGCAGCTTCTTGCAGGTGATGGACTTCTTGGCAGCTCTGCTCTTGCCGCGCTGGCACCTGACGGAGCGGGTTCCGCCTAGGGGCCACGCGCCTTGGAGCCATGGCGCCTTCTTGTGGAGGAGGCGGCCGGGGTGCCGCCGGAGCTTCGTCGCCCGCGCGGGGCGGGGTGCGGTGCAGCGGAACGGACGGCGCAGGAGAGCCCCCTGCGGCGCGGACGAGCTCGGCGACGCGGTGGAGCAATTCTTCGTAGACGTCGTCCACGGGATGGTAGCTGTCACGGCCGGTTTTCCAATAAAAATATTTATTGATAAACCAGTCTTTTGAGTCCAGTATGAGAGAAATCCTCCTCACTGGTAGACAATTTCTTGATACAATAAGCCAGTAGCATAAAATATATTACAGGGTTGAACTGCGGTCGCTCAACCAAATTATTACAAGCACGCCAATAATCATACATAATGGCGGACAGGACACAGTGTTGTGGAGACATACTACTGACTCATGGATAGGTTGGTGGTGGAAAAGCACAGCGGGAAGGGAAATACAAGACTCTAAGAATATCATTTCATCGAACGTCGAGGTGAGGCTCGATAAATTTATTTGGTAGCGGAAGCGGATATAAAACAGTGACCAAATCCAGGGTCGCACGAGACTGACTGGGACTCCTCTAAGTGTCGGACTCGCTATCGAACTCTTCATCGATGAGATCGCCTTCGTCAGCATCTGGCCAAATCAACAAGCCAGTGAGTACTATGAAAGTACTCGCAAGACAGTTCAGACGTAAGATATAACAAATGCGTGCATGGATGCAACATGATTAATTCCTTAATGCACAATAAATAAAATTGGCATAACGGGTAAGTAAAAAGGGAAACGGCGGTAGTCCGCCTGAAATTCCACAGAGCATAAATAAGGACCGATCGGGTGTCTGAAGCGACGCCTCGAAAGGTGAACAAATAAAAATAAGGAAATGATGCCACAGTCGGGCATCTTAGCGACACCACATAAAGGGCTTTAAAAGAAATGCCACGGTCGGACGTCTGAGCGACATCGCAGAAAGGGCTTTAAAAGAAATGCCACAGTCGGACGTCTGAGCGACATCGCAGAAAGGGCTTTAAATGAAATGCCACAGTCGGACGTCTGAGCGACATCGCAGAAAGGGCTTTAAAAGAAATGCCACAGTCGGACGTCTGAGCGACATCGCAGAAAGGGCTTTAAATTCACCAGTAAACAATACTCATAATAAACATTCAATCCATGAGAATAAACGGGTTAGTCCATCCACAGGGATAATCATTCAATCGGACTTAGCACTCATGCGATTCACCGGAGTCTCTGTCATCAAAGCTGACAATTGATTAGGATAAGATGGAACGAAACTTGACATGGAAGAGATGATTTGGAGGAATATATGACTCTGCAGAGTTTGTACAAAATTTTTCCCACAGCCAACGGATTTCCGTAGTCACGAAGGACTAGTTCCGTTTATGGTATTTCGGAAGAAAACACAGCTAACCGGTACACACCCATCCTACCTCTCGATGCTAGGAATCACCCTAGTCATCGTCCAAGAAAAACTTTTGAGACGGGGAGATCACAATCTCGAATAGCATGGGATCAAATTTATATACGCGCGCTCTAAGGGGTGCCCCCCTCTCGGTCCCAACCGGAAACACCCATGCCCCCTGACCGGATGACTGGCTTTAATCCAGGGCCATGGAACCATCATCACGGCCTCTCCTCTTTGGTGTGTACCATGAAAGCGGTTTGCAACTTACTAAACCATATTCCTTGCGGAAAACATGTGGTAGTACAAGGAAGGAAATGATAGGTACTGGACCGATATGGTTTGACACTGAAGTCACATAGTCTGGCGTAAGACTGGCATGCTACAACACTGCCATCGTACCCATCCTCATGCCAACACATGGCCATTCATATTCACATTCATCCACGTATGGATCATTGAACTCACTCACCTTATTATCACATAAAATAACGTTCATCGGTATGCTCACCAACATGCCATGAAACTAACTAAATGCAAAACATGCCAAGACACTCATCATATCAAAAGTTCAAACATGCTTGCCTGGTTCAGAGTAGTCGGAGCCTAGCTCGGTGAAGTTCGCGGCTCCGTCACCTCCTTCGGTATCTACGGTTTAAAGAAAATATATGCGCTAACGTAAATACCAAGGAGTGCACAGAAGGTAAACCAAATATTTTTCAAATAAATCTGATAAAAAACTAGACAAAATTTTAAAGAGAACAGAAAAAGAATCAATCAAAAATACTTTTCTGATTAAAAGTTATAAGGGTTTTTGTCCAGGGACTTATCTGTAATGAAACAGAAGATTTCCAGGGGCTAGTTTATAAAAACAGAAAACGCTTCGGTAGCGACTACGCCAGCCCGAAGAGAAAACGCATTCTGCCCGAAGGCGCTTCCAGAAAACGATTCGAAAGAGAGAGCAGAGAGGCTGACGGTGGGGTCCCACCCGTCAGGTTCAAATGTTCAAACGGGGCGGCAGAGTTCGCCGGCGCCCGAGAGCCGCGGTGGTCGCCGGCGGCGATCCACGGCGAGGCAGAGAGATCGGAGAGTACCTCCGTGCTCAGGGCACCCTTCCGCGTCAGTTGATGGTGGTGGAGTCGGTCGGCGAGCACCACGTCGACGGCGAGCTTTGCTCCGGCGGACGGCGGCTCGGGTGGTCGAGGGCTCGTCGGAGAGGGCTGCAAAGGTTAAATTGAAGAGGGGGTCATGCTCCTGGCAGCTAGAGAGGGTAACGAACGGGGTTTGAGCGCCGGAGATGGCCTCACCAGAACGAATCGGGCTGGAGGCCGAGGCGGGGCGAGGCGGCCGGAGCTGGGGGAGGAGACCTCCTCGAGGTCCCCCTAGTGGCCTGGCGGGGTGTTGGTGAGTAGTGGGGGTGCTGCGTGCACGAGAGTGAGCTCGGGACCCCTTTATATAGGCGGTCCGAGGCGGTTGCCGTGAACGAGGATCACCGGCGAGCGATTACGGTGGCGCAGTGCTCGGTCGGGGTGGTTAGGGGGTCGAGCGTCATCACGGAGGTTCAATGGGTCCGTTTTGGTGTTAAACTGGCCGGGGTTTGGGTGTTAAGGGCGAGCTCGACGGAACGGTGATGGCGCGGGCCCGTCGGCGGCGGAGAGCGCGTTCCGTGCTTGCCGGCCACGGTGGCTGTGCTACGGTCGTGCGCTGGCGTGCATGAGGCCACGCGGAGAGCCAGGGAGCGATGGGCGGCGCGGAACGGCGTTCTGCCGTGGTGTGCCTCCTGTCGGCCGCCACGGGAGGTCCCGACGCCGCAGAAGACGCCGGCGAGGGCGAGCCAGCGCGCTACCGACGCCAGGAAGGCTCCACGCACGTGTGTGCAGCTTCGGACAAGAGGAATAGGCGGCGAGGAACGTGCCAAGGGCACTGTGGCCGCGTGACTGAAACTGACGGACGGAAGATGACACTGAAACTGAATTTTCTGAACTTTGAACAGTAACAGTGCCCACCAGGTGTTCGACCGAATGAAATTGGCCTCTGGTGATTTTTCCTTGAGCTGATTTTTGGTGGAGTGGCTTCTCCTTGCTCAAGTAGGCTGCATGATTTTTGTTGGAATTTTTGGAGCAGTGTGGATATGAATTTCACCAAATTTGGCAAATCTGGTCCAAACTTGCAGAGACTGTATTTTGAAAAATTTGAGAAGAGGAGGAGTGGATCAAGATGGTTCTGGGTTGTGGGTTCAAAGGACAATCCAGGAGAATTGGTTTGAGTTCAAAACTCAAATGAAAAAGTGTACTTGCTTTGAAAATCCCTCAGGCTCCAAATAATTTTCAGAATTGAATTGAGGGGAAAAATAATTAGAATAAAAATCCAAAACCAGTTTGGATTAGTTGGGACAGAGAATTTAGGTTGATCACAAGGGGGAGGGGAGGTTTTGGAGGGGTTTTATCTCATGGGCAAAAATACAAAGCCAAGGGTGGCTTCAAAGATAAGAAAAACCCAAATTTTCATAGAGCTTCACTTAAAAAAAAATCTCTCCTCAAAACCACAAAGTTTTTGATAAAAACCAAATAAAAATTTTGGAGTGTCACAACACCTACCCCCTTAGGAAAAATCTCGTCCCCGAGATTTCAGCTGATCCTTAAATAAGTGTGGATGCTCTGTCCGAAGAAAATCCTCGCTTTCCCAAGTTGCTTCACTGTCGGTGTGATTGCTCCACTGGACTTTGAAAAACTTGATGGTTTTCTGTCGGGTCCTCCTTTCAGACTCCTCTAATATTCTTATGGGACGTTCTCGATAAGTGAGGTCTGGCTGTATGTCAATGTTCTCATGAGATACTTGTTTCTCTGGGTTGCTTACGCACTTCCTTAATTGAGAGACGTGGAACACGTCGTGAATGTCGGACAAGTCTTCGGGTAAGTCTAGCTGGTAGGCTACAGTGCCTCTTCGTGCCACTATGCAAAATGGTCCAATGAATCTTGGTGCTAATTTTCCTTTAATCTTAAACCGTTGCAATCCTCTCATCGGGGATACTCTCAAGTATACGAATTCACCGGGTTCGAAGCTGACCCTACGATGCTTCTGATCGTAATAGCTCTTCTGTCGACTCTGAGCGGTCTTAAGTCGGTCCCTGATTAGCTTGACTTTTTCCTCGGCCACCTTGAGCATGTATGGGCCAAAGATACGGCTGTCTCTGGTCTCTGACCAATTTAGCGGGGTATGACATCTCCGTCCGTATAAGCCTCAAATGGTGCCATTTGCAGGCTGGCCTGTAACTGTTGTTGTATGCGAATTCGGCATACGGCAGGCTGTCTCCCAACTGGTTCCATAGGTGAGGACACATGCTCTCAGCATGTCTTCTAGGATCTGATTTACGCGCTCAGTTTGCCCATCAGTCTGGGGATGGTATGCTGTACTGAAGGCTAGTTGAGTTCCCAGAGCCTGTTGTAAATGCTCCCAGAACCTTGAGACGAATTGGGTGCCCCTGTCGGATATTATAGTCTTCGGGACTCCATGCAGACAAACTATACGGGAGAGGTAAATCCTTGCAAGTTTCTGAGTGGTGTGGGTTGTCTTCACTGGAATAAAGTGTGCCACTTTGGTCAACCTGTCAGTGATGACCCATATGGCATCATTCCCGTGTCGTGACCGAGGTAATCCGACAATAAAATCCATCCCTATTTCATCCCATTTCCACTCAGGTATTTTGTTAGGTTGCAGTAGTCCGGCTGGTCTCTGATGTTCAGCTTTTATGCGTTGACATGAGTCGCAACATGCAATGAAAGCGGCTATGTCCCTCTTCATACCGTGCCACCAAAATCTTTCCTGAATATCCTTATACATTTTGGTTCCTCCAGGGTGGATCGAATATGGAGTGGTGTGTGCTTCAGTTAAAACTTGCTGTTTAAGGTCTTCTATGTTTGGCACGCATAGCCTTTCTCCGTACCATAATATTCCTTCATTGTCTATGACGAATTCCGAGGCCTTGCCCATACTCAACTTCCTTTTAATTCCTTCAATGCTGGGGTGACCGGACTGAGCCTCTTTAATTTTCTCCACAAGGTGTGGTTGTATTTCCAAGTTTGATATGGTGCCTTCTGCTACCATTATCAAGTTGAGCTTGACAAATTCTTGATGGAATTCGGGCCTCAAGCTGTGCAGATAGTTCCCGTCGGAGCTGGGGTTCCGACTCAGGGCATCGGCCACTACGTTTGCTTTCCCTGGATGGTAATGGATACCAACATCATAATCCTTTACCAATTCCAACCAGCGGCGTTGCCGTAAATTTAGTTCTGGCTGCGTAAAAATGTATTTGAGGCTTTTGTGATCCGTATATATCTCACATCGATTCCCAAGTAGGAAAATGCCTCCATTCCTTGAGTGCATGAATAACTGCTGCCATTTCTAAATCATGAGTGGGATAATTTTCCTCGTGTTTGCGAAGTTGCCTTGAAGCGTAGGCGACAACCTTGCCTTCTTGCATCAACACGCATCCGAGACCCTTTCTGGATGCGTCACAAAATACTTCAAAATTCTTGTGTATATCGGGTACAATTAATACTGGTGCTGTTGTTAATTTCCGCTTTAGCTCTTGGAAACTTTTCTCGCAGGCTTCTGTCCATTCAAACTTCTTATCTTTCTTGAGTAACTGTGTCATAGGCTTGGATATGGTGGAAAATCCTTCAATAAATCTGCGGTAATATCCTGCCATTCCCAAGAAACTTCGTATGTCTGTTACGCTGGCTGGTGACTTCCAGTCAAGTACGGCCTTGACTTTCTCTGGGTCCACTGCTATACCGTCTTGAGTCAGCACGTGGCCTAGAAAACCTACTTGTCTTAGCCAAAATTCGCACTTGCTGAACTTGGCATACAATTGGTGTTTCCTTAGCTCTCCTAGTACAATCCTGAGATGTTCTGCGTGCTCTTCTGGTGTTTTGGAGTATACCAGAATATCGTCGATGAATACTACGACGAATTTGTCCATAAACTTCATAAATACTTTGTTCATGAGGTGAACAAAATATGCCGGGGCGTTAGTTAATCCAAATGGCATCACTGTGAACTCGTACAGTCCATATCTGGAGGTGAAGGCTGTTTTGGGGATATCTTCCGTTCGTACCTTCAATTGATGGTATCCTGACCTTAAGTCAATTTTTGAGAATACCTTGGCCTGAGCAAGTTGATCAAACAAATCGTTTATCCTTGGCATCGGGTATTTGTTTTTGACTGTGACCATGTTAAGTGCTCGATAGTCGATACACAATCTCAGCGTTCCATCCTTCTTCTTGGCAAATAAAATTGGTGATCCCCAAGGTGAGGAGCTGGCCCGAATGTATCCTTTATCCAGTAATTCCTTTATTTGCTTCTTCAATTCGATCAACTCGGATGGTGCCATTCTGTATGGTTTCTTGTATATGGGGGTGGTTCCTGGTGCTAGCTCAATGCGGAATTCTATTTCTCGATCTGGTGGCATGCCTGGCAGCTCTTCAGGGAATACATCTGGAAATTCACACACTACTGGAACCTTGTTTAGCTCAGAAACGTCCACCTTATTTAATCTCGGTTGCCGGGGTCTTTTTCCTTCCTTGGCTGATACTCTTATTGTCTTCCCTTGGTGGTGTGTGAGAATCACGGTCCTGTTGAAACAGTCGATAAAACCTTTATTGGTGGTTAGCCAATCCATCCCTAGGATGACATCCAGTCCTTTATTTTCCAATACAATAAGATTTGCGTAAAACTCCAATCCTTCAAACTCAATGACCACATTCTGACAGTAATTCTGAGAAACTTGCTGAATCCCGGGGGACTTGATTATTATGGATTTCTCCAAAGGAAGCATCGAAAAATTATTTTGCAAAGCAAAACTTTTCGAGATGAAAGAGTGAGAAGCTCCAGAATCAAACAAAACCATTGCAGGTATTGTGTTGACAGGAAACGTACCGAGTACGATATCCGGAGCATTTTGTGCCTCCTCTTTGGTTACGTGGTTCAGATGACCCTTCCTGTGGTTATTGTTGGGATTGAAATTGTTTCGTTTGGGCGCTGAATTATTGCCGCCGTTGTTCGGCTTTGGGGTTGAGTTCCTTGGCTTGGGGCACTGTTTGGCATAATGCCCTTCTTCTCCACAAGCGTAACAAGTAACGCCGGGGCGATAGGTGAATTCCTTGTCCCTTGCATGAAAATTCTTGATTGGGCGTGAGACATTGGATGAGAATTTGGGTGTCCCACCCTTTTTAAAATCTATCTTGCTTCGGTGATTGCGAGTGTGATTAGTCTGGTCCCTTTTTCGCTTGCGGATATCTTCCAGACTGCGTCTCTCATTTTCCAGAGTAATGGCCTTGTCCACCAGCGTTTTAAAATCAGGAAAAGTGTGCACGACCAGTTGGCATTTAAGTGCGGGCGCCAGACCGTCAAGGAATTTCTCCATCTTCTTGATTTCAGTCATACGCTCCTCATTGGCGTAGCGGGATAATAGGGTAAATTGACTGTTGTAATCTGACACTGTCATGTTCCTTTGTTTGAGGTCATCAAATTCTCTCTTCTTGATTTTCATAATACTCTTAGGAATATGTGCACCACGGAAACCTTCCTTGAAATCATCCCAGGTTATGTCATTTTCGTTGGGATGCATGTGCAGAAAATTCTCCCACCACGATGCGGCTGCTCCTGTGAGATAGTGTGGAGCATATAGTACTTTCTCGAGATCTGAACACTTTGCAATAATTAATTTCCTCTCCATATCTCGAAGCCAGTCCTCGGCTTCAAGAGGCTTGTCAGTGTGAGAAAATGTTTGAGGACGTGTCTTCTGTAGCTCAGATAACTTGGAATGTTGCTGATACTGTCCATGCTGATTCCCCATGTTGATGACTTGGTTCATCATCTCGCGATGTTGTTGCTGACTCTGTTCATAAAGGCGGCACATTTGTGAAAGTGCCGATTCACTGCCTTGTTGGCTTGACTGTCCCTGAGTGAACTCATTGTTGGGTTGAGTATCATGAATTTCCTCTGGTGGAGTTGGCATGGAACGTGTCCAAGGACGAGACATTTTTCACTCTGGGAAAAATATTTTTGTAAAACTCTTAAGAAAAGCGGAAAGAGTCGCAAAAATAAAACCATAAATGCATAAAGCTGGCAGATATTATTAAATACCCAAGCTTACTTAAGAAAAACAAATCGACTTGCGCACGGAGAAGGACTGCTCATTACATATCTTACACGCGGGCGGTAATTATACAGTACATCACTCAGGATATGCGTACATAATCCTGACATGTTATTAAGGCTAGTGCACTTCTCCAGATCCTACATGATGCGCAAACAGGCTACTTCTCACAACCTATGCACATATCTTACAAAGCGGTACAATACATGGCAGCTAAGCGTACTCAGGCAGAGATGTTGACGACCTCCTTTGCCCTGCCGAGGGCGAGGCGTAGCGAGGTTGGGGACTCGACTTCCTCCTCGCTAATGGGCTCCATACGTGTAGTGTTGCGCAGAGCGGACGGAGCGGTTGCCAGGGGCGGAGCAACACGTACAGGAGTGGGCGCGAAGGTTGGTGTAGTGCGCGCTGGAGTGGGTGCAATGACTTGGTTAAATTCTTCGGTAGAAGGCAGGCGACGAGTAGGCGTAAAAGATGCTGATGACGAGACAAAAGTCGGTGGCGGAGCGATGGGTAGGAGCTCCCTCCTGTTGGCAGCACAGCCATGGACTGAGTCCATGCGGGTAGCTACGAAGTCGTCCACCAGGTTGTCGAAGGCTGCCTCCAGGGCCCGGAGATACTCAATGAGCATCTCAAAAGCCTCGTCTCGTTCTCCTCTGGGGCAGGAGTATGCGTAGTGACAGGTGTAAGGCACATGGCACGGAAGATAACGGTAACGACGAGTCTTCATCACGGGAAGGACATCCCTGAGACGAGCTATCGCCTCGCGGGCTGCCATCTGCATAGCATGCCTCTCCGTAGGCATGGCTCTTCCCACGAACCGGAAGCGGCGTAACTCACCACGCCCTCCCCTGAACTGCACCGCGGCCTGGTGCATGGTCAGACTGTCGTTGACTCGGTGCTGGTAGAGTGTGAAGACTGGGCGCACGGATGGCCCCATCGCGACCTGAACGATGGAAGAAAGAAGCTTGACGAACCCATCGGGCACGTTGGCGAAGGTCTGAGACTCGCAGCTGACGTCGGCCATCTACAAAAGTAGGCAAAATTCTGCAGGGTCAGATCATAAATTTATGCTGACTGACAGAAAATGACTACAATTGCAAAAGCATAAAATAGCCCTGTCATGCTAATAACTAATTAGCGATCGCACCTAGTGGCTTCCTACAGTCAGCCTGGCTCTGGTACCAAGCTTGTCACGGCCGGTTTTCCAATAAAAATATTTATTGATAAACCAGTCTTTTGAGTCCAGTATGAGAGAAATCCTCCTCACTGGTAGACAATTTCTTGATACAATAAGCCAGTAGCATAAAATATATTACAGGGTTGAACTGCGGTCGCTCAACCAAATTATTACAAGCACGCCAATAATCATACATAATGGCGGACAGGACACAGTGGTGTGGAGACATACTACTGACTCATGGATAGGTTGGTGGTGGAAAAGCACAGCGGGAAGGGAAATACAAGACTCTAAGAATATCATTTCATCGAACGTCGAGGTGAGGCTCGATAAATTTATTTGGTAGCGGAAGCGGATATAAAACAGTGACCAAATCCAGGGTCGCACGAGACTGACTGGGACTC
Source organism: Triticum aestivum (assembly GCF_018294505.1). Classification (NCBI taxonomy): domain Eukaryota; kingdom Viridiplantae; phylum Streptophyta; class Magnoliopsida; order Poales; family Poaceae; genus Triticum; species Triticum aestivum. The sequence continues at coordinate 338,265,605 of NC_057812.1, read as the reverse complement.
CTCTAAGTGTCGGACTCGCTATCGAACTCTTCATCCATGAGATCGCCTTCGTCAGCATCTGGCCAAATCAACAAGCCAGTGAGTACTTTGAAAGTACTCGCAAGACAGTTCAGACGTAAGATATAACAAATGCGTGCATGGATGCAACATGATTAATTCCTTAATGCACAATAAATAAAATTGGCATAACGGGTAAGTAAAAAGGGAAACGGCGGTAGTCCGCCTGAAATTCCACAGAGCATAAATAAGGACCGATCGGGTGTCTGAAGCGACGCCTCGAAAGGTGAACAAATAAAAATAAGGAAATGATGCCACAGTCGGGCATCTTAGCGACACCACATAAAGGGCTTTAAAAGAAATGCCACGGTCGGACGTCTGAGCGACATCGCAGAAAGGGCTTTAAAAGAAATGCCACAGTCGGACGTCTGAGCGACATCGCAGAAAGGGCTTTAAAAGAAATGCCACAGTCGGACGTCTGAGCGACATCGCAGAAAGGGCTTTAAAAGAAATGCCACAGTCGGACGTCTGAGCGACATCGCAGAAAGGGCTTTAAATTCACCAGTAAACAATACTCATAATAAACATTCAATCCATGAGAATAAACGGGTTAGTCCATCCACAGGGATAATCATTCAATCGGACTTAGCACTCATGCGATTCACCGGAGTCTCTGTCATCAAAGCTGACAATTGATTAGGATAAGATGGAACGAAACTTGACATGGAAGAGATGATTTGGAGGAATATATGACTCTGCAGAGTTTGTACAAAATTTTTCCCACAGCCAACGGATTTCCGTAGTCACGAAGGACTAGTTCCGTTTATGGTATTTCGGAAGAAAACACAGCTAACCGGTACACACCCATCCTACCTCTCGATGCTAGGAATCACCCTAGTCATCGTCCAAGAAAAACTTTTGAGACGGGGAGATCACAATCTCGAATAGCATGGGATCAAATTTATATACGCGCGCTCTAAGGGGTGCCCCCCTCTCGGTCCCAACCGGAAACACCCATGCCCCCTGACCGGATGACTGGCTTTAATCCAGGGCCATGGAACCATCATCACGGCCTCTCCTCTTTGGTGTGTACCATGAAAGCGGTTTGCAACTTACTAAACCATATTCCTTGCGGAAAACATGTGGTAGTACAAGGAAGGAAATGATAGGTACTGGACCGATATGGTTTGACACTGAAGTCACATAGTCTGGCGTAAGACTGGCATGCTACAACACTGCCATCGTACCCATCCTCATGCCAACACATGGCCATTCATATTCACATTCATCCACGTATGGATCATTGAACTCACTCACCTTATTATCACATAAAATAACGTTCATCGGTATGCTCACCAACATGCCATGAAACTAACTAAATGCAAAACATGCCAAGACACTCATCATATCAAAAGTTCAAACATGCTTGCCTGGTTCAGAGTAGTCGGAGCCTAGCTCGGTGAAGTTCGCGGCTCCGTCACCTCCTTCGGTATCTACGGTTTAAAGAAAATATATGCGCTAACGTAAATACCAAGGAGTGCACAGAAGGTAAACCAAATATTTTTCAAATAAATCTGATAAAAAACTAGACAAAATTTTAAAGAGAACAGAAAAAGAATCAATCAAAAATACTTTTCTGATTAAAAGTTATAAGGGTTTTTGTCCAGGGACTTATCTGTAATGAAACAGAAGATTTCCAGGGGCTAGTTTATAAAAACAGAAAACGCTTCGGTAGCGACTACGCCAGCCCGAAGAGAAAACGCATTCTGCCCGAAGGCGCTTCCAGAAAACGATTCGAAAGAGAGAGCAGAGAGGCTGACGGTGGGGTCCCACCCGTCAGGTTCAAATGTTCAAACGGGGCGGCAGAGTTCGCCGGCGCCCGAGAGCCGCGGTGGTCGCCGGCGGCGATCCACGGCGAGGCAGAGAGATCGGAGAGTACCTCCGTGCTCAGGGCACCCTTCCGCGTCAGTTGATGGTGGTGGAGTCGGTCGGCGAGCACCACGTCGACGGCGAGCTTTGCTCCGGCGGACGGCGGCTCGGGTGGTCGAGGGGCTCGTCGGAGAGGGCTGCAAAGGTTAAATTGAAGAGGGGGTCATGCTCCTGGCAGCTAGAGAGGGTAACGAACGGGGTTTGAGCGCCGGAGATGGCCTCACCAGAACGAATCGGGCTGGAGGCCGAGGCGGGGCGAGGCGGCCGGAGCTGGGGGAGGAGACCTCCTCGAGGTCCCCCTAGTGGCCTGGCGGGGTGTTGGTGAGTAGTGGGGGTGCTGCGTGCACGAGAGTGAGCTCGGGACCCCTTTATATAGGCGGTCCGAGGCGGTTGCCGTGAACGAGGATCACCGGCGAGCGATTACGGTGGCGCAGTGCTCGGTCGGGGTGGTTAGGGGGTCGAGCGTCATCACGGAGGTTCAATGGGTCCGTTTTGGTGTTAAACTGGCCGGGGTTTGGGTGTTAAGGGCGAGCTCGACGGAACGGTGATGGCGCGGGCCCGTCGGCGGCGGAGAGCGCGTTCCGTGCTTGCCGGCCACGGTGGCTGTGCTACGGTCGTGCGCTGGCGTGCATGAGGCCACGCGGAGAGCCAGGGAGCGATGGGCGGCGCGGAACGGCGTTCTGCCGTGGTGTGCCTCCTGTCGGCCGCCACGGGAGGTCCCGACGCCGCAGAAGACGCCGGCGAGGGCGAGCCAGCGCGCTACCGACGCCAGGAAGGCTCCACGCACGTGTGTGCAGCTTCGGACAAGAGGAATAGGCGGCGAGGAACGTGCCAAGGGCACTGTGGCCGCGTGACTGAAACTGACGGACGGAAGATGACACTGAAACTGAATTTTCTGAACTTTGAACAGTAACAGTGCCCACCAGGTGTTCGACCGAATGAAATTGGCCTCTGGTGATTTTTCCTTGAGCTGATTTTTGGTGGAGTGGCTTCTCCTTGCTCAAGTAGGCTGCATGATTTTTGTTGGAATTTTTGGAGCAGTGTGGATATGAATTTCACCAAATTTGGCAAATCTGGTCCAAACTTGCAGAGACTGTATTTTGAAAAATTTGAGAAGAGGAGGAGTGGATCAAGATGGTTCTGGGTTGTGGGTTCAAAGGACAATCCAGGAGAATTGGTTTGAGTTCAAAACTCAAATGAAAAAGTGTACTTGCTTTGAAAATCCCTCAGGCTCCAAATAATTTTCAGAATTGAATTGAGGGGAAAAATAATTAGAATAAAAATCCAAAACCAGTTTGGATTAGTTGGGACAGAGAATTTAGGTTGATCACAAGGGGGAGGGGAGGTTTTGGAGGGGTTTTATCTCATGGGAAAAAATACAAAGCCAAGGGTGGCTTCAAAGATAAGAAAAACCCAAATTTTCATAGAGCTTCACTTAAAAAAAATCTCTCCTCAAAACCACAAAGTTTTTGATAAAAACCAAATAAAAATTTTGGAGTGTCACAGTAGCGCAGGAGCTCGTTTGCCGCGATGAGCGTATCTCGAGCCTCCATGGGTGCGCGGAGCGCGCGGGACGAAGAACCAGCTGGGGTGAGCGACGGAGTTGCGGTGCGGCCGTCTTGCCGCATGGACGGAGGCAGAGACGATGCTTGCTGCTCGTCCCCCGCCAGACCGGTGGCGGCGTTGACGGAAGGTGATGGGGAACGGCGAGGACGCCTGCCGACAGGAGCCGTCTGGGTGACGCGGGAAGCAAGAGCGGCCCGGCGCTCGGTGCAGGCCCGACGAGCGTCAGACATGGGCGCGATGGTCGGGGGAGAACGGGGTGGTGGAAGACGAATTCTGGCGCACCCCTACCTGGCACGCCAAATGGCGGATTTCGGGTTCCGGCAGACCCTTGAGGTTCGAACACTGGGGTGCACGCGGAGATTTCGCCTCCTACCTACCCGCACCCCTCCGCCTCACTAAGATCTAAGCTATGGAAAGAACAACACGAGAGACACATGGTTTATACTGGTTCGGGCCACCGTTATGGTGTAATACCCTACTCCAGTGTGTGGCATGGTGGATTGCCTCTTGGGATGATGATGATGAACAATACAAGGAAGAACAGCCTCACGAGGGTCTGCTCTTGGCTGGGGCGATGAACTGCTGGGAGGAGTTCAGTCACCCTTCTCTCTCTCTCTCTCTGATTCTGATTCTCTCCTCTCATTCTCTGATCTCCCCCTCTCTCCCCTGTGGGGGGCTGGTCCTATTTATAGAGGCCCTGGTCCTCTTCCCAAATATCGAGCGGGAAGGGAGCCAACAATGGCGGGCTAATTTGAAGGAGGACAGCTAGTACCAGCTATCCTGACAAAAGTAATCTTCGCCTGCACAAAGCTCTGGTGGTGATGCCGTCTTGGGCTCCACAATGACCTCCATCTTGCAGTCCTCCTGGTCCTGGTCTTGTTGCACCGAAATGGCAACCTTTGCATGATGCCTCGGTACTCCGCGGCTGCGCTTGCCCCCTTTGCACCGAAGAGGAAAGGAGGACACTGCGCGGGCTGGCACCCGCCTGGCGCCTTTGATCGTCATGGCTTGCGTCACGGGCACCTTGTGAGGTACCCCGCCTTGATCTCTCCGCCTCCTCGCGAGCCAGCCTGGTGAGGCCGTGCCTGAGGAAGCTCCATGTCGTCCGCCCCGCGAGGCTTGGCCCCTCGCGAGGGTCTTGGGTCTGTGTTGGTGAAGATGGGCCGTGCTGGGCCCCACTTTGAGCCACGCCATAGGCCGCAGGCAGGCAAGTCTGGGGACCCCCGTTCCCAGAACGCCGACAGGTTTTAGTCCATAGGATAGCATACACATCAACAATCATACCATAGGCTAGCTTCTAGGGTTTAGCCTCCTCGATCTCGTGGTAGATCTACTCTTGTACTACCCATATCATCAATATTAATCAAGCAGGACGTAGGGTTTTACCTCCATCAAGAGGGCCTGAACCTGGGTAAAACTTCGTGTCCCTTGTCTCCTGTTACCATCCGGCCTAGACGCACAATTCGGGACCCCCTACCCGAGATCCGCCGGTTTTGTCACCGACAGAGGGCCTTGCTGGGTGGCCTGGCAAGGGTCTTTCTGTGGCGTGCAGGCGTCCCCAGCAAGGTTCTTGCCGGGGGTCTTGTGGGTTTCTTCGGTGAGGATGGCTGCCTTCACGAAGATCTGCATGCCAGCATAGAGGTGCCTCCCGAGTGTCACACCCTAGCTAGTCATGCATTAGAGTGTTGCATCATGTTTACTCTTTCATCAGAAACTTGAAATGGGGATTTGTGAAACCCTCAGAATCATTTTGAAAATGACCCAAATAAAAATTTCTCCAAAAGGGTCCAAGAAAATGCTCGTGTTGCTCTCTGAAAATATTGGACAGAGATAAAAATCAAACCAATATTTTTAAGAGCTCATAGATATTTATTTTGGGCATTTGGAATTAATGCATAACTATTTGCATTGGAAATATATTAGTTATATATATTAATATATATCCAAAAATTATGCCACCTGTTGGGGAGTTCTGGAATAATATATCTAGCTCCTGCAAAAATTGGCATAAGGTAATAAAATGATTTAATATTTTATTTAAATCAAAACAAATGATAGAAATTAGAAAACAAAAATAATAAAGAGGGAGAAGCTTACCTGGGGCTCCTCCCTGTGCAGCCCAGCAGTAGCTGGCCGGCCCAGCCAGCAGGCGGCCCAGCCCGCCTCCTCCTCTGTCGTCTTCGTCCTCGACAGAGGGAGGGGAGTGTGCCCGGCGCGCGCGCGCGGCCACCGCGCCACGCCACCAGCTCGCCTGCCTGCCTGCCTCTCCCCTCCTCGTCTGGATGCCCTGGAACGACGCCACCCCCCCCCCGTACTCTCTCACTCTCCCCCGGTTCTTCCTCTCCTCTCCCTCGCTCGCTCTCTCCCGTGTCCGAACGCACCCATCGCCGCCGTTTCGCCATAGCCGCCCGCCACCGGCCTCCCTCGCCTTCCCGACTCGCGCAGGAGCTCCGCCCCCTCGCCCTGAAGCTCTCCGTCAAGCCACAAGACGCCGGACGCCCTGTGGAGCCGCCGTCGCCATCGTCTTCCTCCTCGGGCTCCGACCACCATCGCCGTCGATTCACCGTCTCCAGTGCGTCCCCGAGCCCGCTTCGACGCCCGCTGCAACCGCGGTGAGCTCCGCCACCATTTCCCTCTCTTCTCCCCCTCGTTCCCGCGCCGTAACTCCGTTTCCCACCACGGCCGAACCTCCGCCGTCGCCGAAGCTCGCCGTCGACGCAGCTCCGGTGACCATTTGGTCACCCCGGCGAGTCAACAAGTTCATAAGGCCCCGTAGAGCATCCCTAGTGCCTTGCCTCGCTCGCCTTCGAGCTCCAACCACGTTTCCGTGCACGACCGAACCCCCGGCGGGCCGCAGCCGAGCTCGCCGCCGTCGACTCCCGGCCACCCCAGGCCCAGCCACGGCCACCGGCCCGACGCGCCATCGACGCTAGCATTTCCAAACGCACCTAGCTGCACGCCGTTTGGAGCACCACAGAGGAAACCCGGCGGGCACATGTAACGCCGCGGACCTCGCCGGGGACTAACCGCCGGCGGGTTTTGACTTGTTCGACCTGGGGTTTGACCCCCCAAGAGTCACTGACGCCGTGGGGCCCCGTCGACCAGGTGGTTTAGCTTAGTACTAATCGCTGTTAATTAACCCCCCTGACACTGACCAGTGGGCCCAGCGCCACTAACCCTTAATTAGGATTAAACTAACCTCTATTAAACCCCCCTGTCACTGGACGTGTGGACCCCACATGTCAGGTTTGACCCCAGCCAGCCGCAGTTGACCGCTGACGTCGTGCTGACGTCATGCTGGCGCAATATATATATTTCTGGATTTAAATTAAATCAGGAAATTCCAGAACTATAATTTAAACTTCAAAATTCATAACTTTTATTCTGTAACTCCAAATCAGACAAATTATATATGAAAAATGATCAGAAAAATCCAATCTATCCATCTGTACTATTTTCATGCATGATCAAACAAGCTAAATTGATGTTTAAAGCAGGAACAAGGAAAAGCACTTTAAAAGGCCATGTTTGAGTTTGAAATTTGAATCTTTGATGCAAATTGGTTCAAACCCCTTCTGGTTTAGTTGCATTAGCCCAACACACTCATATTGCCATGTTTCATGCATGCATCATATTGTTGCACATTGTTTGGTGATGGTTGTGTATCGGTGTCCTTTGCGACAGGTTCTGCCTCCGAGGAGTACCGTGATTACCCTAACGAAGAACCGTATCAGTGCATCGAACCATCAGGCAAGCAACCAACCTTTGATCATATCGATACAATCCCATGTTCTCGCTCCTGCTCTCTTTTACTGCATTAAGACAACGCGATTCAAACTGCTGTGTGCTACGGTAGTTGAACCCATTTCCTCTGCATAACTTGTCATTGCCACAGTAACTAGATGAAACCCACTAGCATGTGTAGGAGTTGATTGAGCCATATGTATGTGTTGTTCCTACCTTGCTATGCCTGCTTGCTTAGAGTCGGGTCAGGTCTGGTTCATCTGGGTGATGGGCTAGAGTGAAATGATTATGTTGTAATGAGAGTGCGTGTGGTGAACACGATTTGGTAAAGGTATCGATGAGAGCCATGTAGGAGTACATGGTGGGTTGTTTCATTGAAGCCGACCTTAAGCACTGAGATCTGTATGTGTGATTTAAGAATCAGCTACTACCATGCATTGGGCCCGAAACCAATGGACCCTCTCGACTTCTTATTCACCCTAGCTCTCTGTCCAGGAGTTGCAAGTAGTTTCTGGTGTTTGTAGCCTACTGGAGGCCGTGGACAGCGCTGACCGTAGGGGTGGGCTGTGATGCGGTAGGTACGTGGCACGGTGTACCGAATACCCGTTAGGTATCTCGGGAACCCTGTTCACATCGTTCGGGGCCGTATGGGAAACCTCGGCCGGACTCCCTGCGGATGGAACCTGGATAGGCGATAAACCTGGACTGGAGGCTTAGGTGGTTAGGTAGGTCGTGGCCGACACCCACGTTGGGCTTCCGCTTGAAGGTTGCCGAGTACATGTCGTGTAAACGACGGTAAGTGGTGAGAGCGTGTATGAAGAAGTACACCCCTGCAGGGTTAACATGATCTATTCGAATAGCCGCGTCTGCGGTAAAGGACTACTTGGTTGCCTATACAGTTCATAGACAAGTAAATGGAAACTACTAAAAGCCTCAAGATAAGTGTGAGTGCCGAGGATGGCTCTTCTGTAGGAAGACGGAGGCGGATCCTCGGTAGTGTATTGAAGTGGTGAGTAGTGGACTCGTGTGCGCAAAACCATTTCAAGTTGAAGTATCGTAGGATAGTCTAGCCAAGAGTCAAAGCTGGCTTGCTGCAATAACTCCACCAACCCTTCTTGATAATATGCATGTATGTAGGATCTGATGTAAGTCTTGCTGAGTACCTTTGTACTCATGTTGCTATAATTTACATTTTTACAGAAGACGCTCCAACCCCTTCTGATGGGTTCTATGTAGACGTTGACATCAACGAGTAGGCTAAAGGCCCAGGTGGTGACCCTGAGCTTGTGAAGGACCACGTAGTATAGCTAGGCTTTCCAAGCCTCTTTTATTTTACTAGTTGCCTGTACTCGGACAAGTTACTTCCGCTGCTGGTTTGTATGACTGTATGACTTGAATGCTGGGTCGTGAGACCCGTACCTTTGTGTATGTTATGTATGGCTCCCTGAGCCTTAAATAAAGTACTTGTGTCGTAGAGTCATGTTGTGATGCTTCGTTGTAATTGCACATATCGAGCATATTGTGTGTATGATTGAAATGCTTGGTATGTGTGGGATCTGACTATCTAGTTGTTTATCTTTAGTAGCCTCTCTTACCGGGAAATGTCTCCTAGTGTTACCGCTGAGCCATGGTAGCTTGCTACTGCTCTGGAACACTTAGGCTGGCCGGCATGTGTCCTTCTTCGTTCCGGTGTCTGTCCCTTCGGGGAAATGTCACGCATTGAGTACCGGAGTCCTGTTAGCCCGCTACAGCCCGGTTTACCGCAGTCCTGCTAGCCCAGTGCTACAGCCCGGTCCCACTTGCTGATGACCGACACGTTCGAAGCTGGGTCATGGATGCCTGTCCCTGTAAGTCTGTGCCACTTTGGGTTTACGACTAGTCATGTCAGCCCGGGCTCTTTATCATATGGATGCTAGCGACACTATCATATACGTGAGCCAAAAGGCGCAAACGGTCCCGGGTAAAGGTAAGGCGACACCCGTGGGGATACCGTGCGTGAGGCCGCAAAGTGATATGAGGTGTTACCGGCTAGATCGATGTGACATCGAGTCGGGGTCCTGACAGCGTTGGTATCAGAGCCGGACTGCCTGTAGGTTCTCCAAGCCAAACTGGTCGATGTTGAGTCTAGAAATTCTTTAGTTATATGTAGGGGAATTGTTTGTGGGTTGGAACGTAAGGCTCTTTTACTCCTTTATCTAATGACATTCTGATCTGAGTCAGTCTATTCTTCCACTGGGGGTTAAGGAATTAGGATCTATTCTCTCTATCAGGATCACGTGTTACTAATCAGTAGTACCTTATAGGTTTGATGGATACAAGCCTAGTTCAATCCTATTACCACATTATGTTTCTAGGATGGACTCAGAACTTGATATGATGATGTTGAGTGTGTATGAAATTCTTTGTCAAATGTCTCAAAATCCTTCTTGAGCATTTACAGCTGTTATGCTGCCGAAATTTTGCTAGAAATTCTAATGCCTTTGCATTATGATTGTGCTTTCAGATGGCCACTCGCGACCTCAATCAAGTGGTTCGCCTGACTCGATGCCTAGATGTACCCGGCCATACTGCCATGTTGGTCAGGGTAATGACTGAGGCTGGATACCGCTGGTATCCTGAGTACACGGTCGAAGAGCAATTTCGGGACTTCAATCAAAGCCAGTATCTCTGCACTGTCAGGATATTTCCATCCTATCCTGGGTCCACCGAGCCCCTTCACTGCTCCTATGGACTCGGGGTTACTATTGAGATGGCTGTGCAGGACGCCGCCTACTCTATGATGACCATCATGCGAGTCAGGTCTGGCCTATTTCGGGACTCTGATTTCCGGTATATGCCAGGATCACTTCCGGGAGCACAAGGGTATCTCCAGGCTATCTATGCTGACCCCACCCAGGAGGATTCATGGACTCGCACCACTGCTGAGATGCTCGAGGATAAGGACCGTGAAAATCGGGCCTTGAGGTTAGAGCTCTTCAATACCCGTGCTGACCACTGGGCCACATTGACTCGGTTCGCACCGGCGGTGCAAGCTGGATATTCGGATATGCGCGATCTCTATCCTGTGAGATCTGCTCTGCCAGACGTGATGGGTTGGCGTGATGTAGGAGGCATCACCCCACCTCGCGGTCCCCGCAGGCCACCGTCTGTTGGTCCCCGACCTCATCCTAGCCCCTATGGTCCACAAGCTCCGCGAGATCGTCTGTTTCCGGATGATCATGTTGAGCTTCCAGGCTATGGAGGTGACTTCTACGAGGACTACTACGGATCGGTCTGGGTTAGTGGTAGTATCACTAGTTCGCACTAGCTGTGTCGTCTATCGTCCCGCGTGACTCGTGGGATATGACCTAGTTTGTACTCTTTCCGGAGGTGTAGAAAAATAATGTATAGGAGCTTGGGATGCCTCCGATGAGATGTAATCCTCTTTTCACCGTAATAGTATTTTGTTTGGTCTTGTACTAAACCCTGTATGGTGTGTATGACGATGGAATAAAGAAGCAGTTTCTGTATTTACCATGTCATACGGATGATCATCTTGCATTTCGAGTTATTCCTTACATTTTATATCCTATGTCGGAATTTTATCATCCTGACTAAATCATTGTCTTGTTTACCTAGGATGGTCAACACGCGCACTAACCCTACTCCTCAAGAGCAGGCCGAAGGCAGTGAAGTCAGGGATGCAAATCTGCCTCATCCTCCTTCCCTAGCCGAGGTTATGATGGAAGCTGAGAGAAACAAGGGGGAGACCAACCGTTTGTTGGAGCGTATTGAACAGAACACAGCACACCATCAGAGGACTAACGTGGTGTCACTCAGTGATTTTATCAAATTACATCCACCCACGTTCCACCACTCCGTCGAGCCTCTCGACGCTGATGACTGGCTTCGCAGTATCTCTCACAAACTGCGTTCCGCGCTGGTAGCGGAGGCTGACAAGGTCACCTTTGCTGCATATCATCTTGAAGGCCCCGCCAGTCTATGGTGGGAGAATTATGGAGCTATGCGCCCAGCGGGTCATGTTACTACTTGGGCTGAATTCAGTGAGGCTTTCCGTGAACATCACATTCCGGAGGGTCTCATGGACCGTAAACGTGAGGAATTTTGCAATTTCACCCAAGGCCGACTTTCTGTGGATGCTTACAGCAGGGAGTTTGGTAACCTCGCACGATATGCAACTGAGGAAGTGTCTACTGATGCCAAGAAGCAAGCAAGGTTCCGTAAGGGACTTAGTCCTGAGCTTCGCCGTGACCTCCGTCTGCATGAGTGCCCATCTTTTCAGAAACTTGTCAACAAAGCCATCAGTGCTGAAACTGGTCAGACTGACTATGACGCAACACGCAAGCATGGCCGTGACATGGGTTCCTCATTCGGTGCTGGTCCTCAGAAGCGCCGCATGTGGGTGCCCAACACCGCCCTGCCACCCAGGTTCACACCGAGGCCATCTTTCCAGGCGCCTCGCCCTGTTCAACAGTCTGCACCAGCCAATCCCTATGGGGGTCCAACCAACAATGCTCCTCCACGTACCAGTTCCGTGACTTGTTTCAAGTGTGGGGAATCTGGCCACTATATGCGTGAGTGTCCCCAGACTAACCCCAACCAGTCTGCTAAAGCTGTTGGCCGTGGCAAGCCGACAGGGAAAGTGTTCCACGCCAAGCCGGCCACCGCCTCACGTGGCCATGTCAACTGTATCTCTGCCGAAGAAGCTCAAGAAGATCCCAACGTCGTTCTCGGTACGCTCCTTGTTAATTGCCACCCGTCATCTGTTCTTTTCAATACAGGAGCCTCTCATTCTTTTATATCCGAAAATTATGCTCGTTTGCATAACGTCGCATTCGGTGATATGCCAACCTCTATGGTAATTCAAACTCCGGGATCCAAATGGCAAACTTCTAGAGTAAGCCATGGAAATGAAATCCAAGTCGACAGACTTGTTTTCCTTGCATCGTTGATAGCCCTTAAATCTTCAGATATTAATATCATTTTGGGTATGGACTGGATGTCAGCTCATCAAGCCAAAATTGATTGCTTCTCTAGGACTGTTCAACTCACTCACCCTTCGGGCAAGATAGTCAATGTCTTAACCCGACTAGCCAAGCGACAATTATATTCTCTTAACGCCAGACCTTGAGGACGTTTCGGTAGTCCGTGACTTCCCGGATGTCTTCCCAGAGGAATTGCCAGGTGTTCCACCTGACAGGGATGTTGAGTTCGTAATAGACCTCATTCCAGGAACCGTTCCGATTGCTAGAAGACCTTATAAGATGGCACCACTAGAACTAGCCGAGCTTAAGAAACAACTCGATGAGTCCTTGAAAAAGGGTTTCATCCGCCCTAGTTCATCTCCGTGGGCTTGCCCCGTCCTATTCGTCAAGAAGAAGGATGGTACGGACCGGATGGTTGTAGATTACCGACCTGTCAATTTGGTCACAATCAAGAACAAATATCCGCTTCCCAGGATCAACGACCTGTATGATCAGCTCGCTGGATCCTCAGTCTTCTCCAAGATGGATTTGAGGTTGGGCTACCATCAAATCAAAATCAGAAACGGGGACATTCCTAAAACGGCCTTTGTTACTCGTTATGGCCAGTACGAGTACACCGTCATGTCCTTCGGTTTAACCAACGCTCCAGCCACTTTTTCTCGGTTAATGAACTCAATCTTCATGGAGTATTTGGATAAATTCGTCGTGGTTTACCTCGATGATATACTCATCTACTCCAAGAACGAGGAGGAACATGCCGAACATCTAAGGCTAGTGTTGAAGAAACTTCGAGAGCATCGCCTTTATGCCAAATTTTCTAAATGTGAATTCTGGTTGTCAGAAGTGACCTATCTGGGTCATGTAATATCTAGTAAAGGTATTGCTGTTAACCCTGAGCGAGTTCAAGCCGTCCTTAATTGGACTCCACCTGAATCGGTCAAGCAAGTTCGGAGTTTTCTGGGCTTAGCGAGCTATTGTCGTCGCTTTGTCGAGAACTTCTCCAAGGTTGCTAAACCTCTAACCGAACTCCTCAAGAAAGATAAGAAGTTCGAATGGACTCCACAATGTGAGCACAGCTTTCAGGAACTGAAAAGACGCCTGACCTCCGCTCCCGTACTGGTACCGCCAGACTTCTCCAAGGACTTTGTTATCTACTGCGACGCCTCGCGACAAGGACTAGGTTGCATTCTCATGCAAGATCGACACGTAATTGCCTACGCTTCACGGCAATTGCACCCACATGAGGAGAATTATCCTACTCATGATCTAGAGCTTGCAGCCGTAGTCTATGCACTTAAGACCTGGCGACATTACCTCCTCGGTAACCGTTGCGAAATATTCACTGATCACCAAAGCCTGAAGTACATTTTCACCCAACCGGATTTGAATCTCAGGCAAAGACGTTGGGTTGAGTTGATCACAGACTTCGACTTAGGAATAACCTACACCCCAGGGAAAGCCAACGTCATGGCTGATGCGCTAAGTCGTAAATCTTATTGTAACAACCTGATGTTACAACAAAGTCAACCGCTTCTCCATGAGGAATTTCGGAAGCTTAACCTTCACATTGTTCGTCAAGGTTTTCTTTCCACCTTGGTGGCAAAACCTACCCTTACGGATCAGATTATCAAAGCACAGAAGGTAGATCCAGGAATCTCCCGCATCAAGAGAAACATCAAGAAGGGAGTTGCAAATTGTTTCTCCATTAATGATCAAGGGGTCGTATACTTCGGGAATCTACTAGTGGTTCCCAAAGTGCGAGACCTGAGACGATTGATCCTTAAGGAAGCTCATGAATCTCCTCTCTCCATTCATCCCGGTAGTACTAAGATGTATCAGGACCTACGCCAGAGGTTCTGGTGGACTAGGATGAAGAGAGAAATTGCTCAGTATATTGCTAATTGCGACGTCTGTCGTCCTGTAAAAGCAGAGCATCAACGGCCTGCTGGCACCCTTCAACCCTTAGCTATTCCTGAATGGAAATGGGATAAAATTGGTATGGATTTCATTACCGGTTTTCCCAGGACCAAGAGAGGGAATAATGCTATCTTCGTCATTGTCGATCGTCTTTCCAAAGTAGCCCATTTCCTACCTGTTCGTGAGAGTATAACCGCTAGTCAGCTGGCAGACTTATACATCTCCCGTATAGTGTCTCTCCATGGTGTTCCTTTGGAAATTAACTCGGATCGAGGAAGTCTCTTCACCTCTCGATTTTGGGAAAGCTTCCAAAATGCTATGGGGACCCGTCTCTCCTTTAGCACCGCCTTCCACCCTCAGTCGAGTGGTCAAGTGGAACGCGTCAACCAAATTCTAGAAGAAATGCTTCGAGCCTCTGTTATCTCATTCGGAATGGACAGGGAGAAGTGCCTTCCATTTGCTGAATTCGCTTATAACAACAGCTATCAATCTAGCTTGGGTAAAGCCCCTTTTGAAGTTCTCTATGGACGACGGTGTCGAACACCCCTTAACTGGTCAGAGACCGGGGAAAGACAATTCTTTGGCCCGGATATAATTCAGGAAGCAGAAGAACAAGTTCGCATCATTCGTGAAAATTTGAAAACAGCCCAATCTCGTCAAAAGAGTCAATATGACCGAAAACATAAGGCTATGACTTTCGAGGTTGACGAGAAGGCTTATCTTCGGGTCACCCCTCTGAAGGGAACCCATCGTTTCGGTATTAAAGGCAAATTGGCTCCTCGTTACATTGGACCTTTTCGCATTCTCGCCAAACGAGGAGAAGTTGCCTACCAGTTGGAACTACCTCCGCACCTCTCCAGAGTCCACGATGTCTTCCACGTTTCTCAACTCAGGCGTTGCTTCTCGGATCCTATCCGCGGAGTGGACCACGAAACGCTTGATCTCCAAGATAATCTTACATATCGAGAGTACCCCATTCGTATCCTTGATCAGGCCGAACGTACCACCCGACGTCATAATATCAAGTTTCTCAAAATACAATGGTCGCACCATTCTGAGGATGAAGCAACTTGGGAAAGGGAGGATCGTCTTCGACTCGAGTATCCCGCCTTCTTCCCGGAGGAACCCAAATCTCGGGACGAGATTCTTTTGAGTGGGGGTGAGTTGTCACACCCTAGCTAGTCATGCATTAGAGTGTTGCATCATGTTTACTCTTTCATCAGAAACTTGAAATGGGGATTTGTGAAACCCTCAGAATCATTTTGAAAATGACCCAAATAAAAATTTCTCCAAAAGGGTCCAAGAAAATGCTCATGTTGCTCTCTGAAAATATTGGACAGAGATAAAAATCAAACAAATATTTTTAAGAGCTCTTAGGTATTTATTTTGGGCATTTGGAATTAATGCATAACTATTTGCATTGGAAATATATTAGTTATATATATTAATATATGTCCAAAAATTATGCCACCTGTTGGGGAGCTCTGGAATAATATATCTAGCCCCTGCAAAAATTGGCATAAGGTAATAAAATGATTTAATATTTTATTTAAATCAAAACAAATGACAGAAATTAGAAAACAAAAATAATAAAGAGGGAGAAGCTTACCTGGGGCTCCTCCCTGTGCAGCCCAGGAGTAGCTGGCCGGCCCAGCCAGCAGGTGGCCCAGCCCGCCTCCTCCGCTGTCATCTTCGTCCTCGACAGAGGGAGGGGAGTGTGCCCGGCGCGCGCGCGCACCACCGCGCCACGCCACCAGCTCGCCTGCCTGCCTGCCTCTCCCCTCCTCGTCTGGATGCCCTGGAACGACGCCACGCCCCCCCGTACTCTCTCACTCTCCCCCGGTTCTTCCTCTCCTCTCCCTCGCTCTCTCTCTCCCGTGTCCGAACGCACCCATCGCCGCCGTTCGCCATAGCCGCCGCCACCGGCCTCCCCTCGCCTTCCCGACTCGCGCAGGAGCTCCGCCCCCTCGCCCTGAAGCTCTCCGTCAAGCCACAAGACGCCGGACGCCCTGTGGAGCCGCCGTCGCCATCGTCTTCCTCCTCGGGCTCCGACCACCATCGCCGTCGATTCGCCGTCTCCAGTGCGTCCCCGAGCCCGCTTCGACGCCCGCTGCAACCGCGGTGAGCTCCGCCACCGTTTCCCTCTCTTCTCCCCCTCGTTCCCGCTCCGTAACTCCGTTTCCCACCACGGCCGAACCTCCGCCGTCGCCGAGCTCGCCGTCGACGCAGCTCCGGTGACCATTTGGTCACCCCGGCGAGTCCAACAAGTTCGTAAGGCCCCGTAGAGCATCCCTAGCGCCTTGCCTCGCTCGCCTTCGAGCTCCAACCACGTTTCCGTGCACGACCGAACCCTGGCGGCCGCAGCCGAGCTCGCCGCCGTCGACTCCGGCCACCCCAGGCCCAGCCACAGCCACCGCCCGACGCGCCATCGAGCTAGCTTTCCAACGCACCTAGCCGCACGCCGTTTGGAGCACCACAGAGGAAACCCGGGGCACATGTACGCCGCGGACCTCGCCGGCGACTAACCGCCGGCGGGTTTGACTTGTTCGACCTGGGGTTTGACCCCCCCAGAGTCACTGACGCGTGGGCCCCGTCGGCCAGGTGGTTAGCTTAGTACTAATCGCTGTTAATTAACCCCCCTGACACTGACCAGTGGGCCCCAGCGCCACTAACCCTTAATTAGGATTAAACTAACCTCTGTTAAACCCCCCTGTCACTGACGTGTGGACCCCACACGTTAGGTTTGACCCCAGCCAGCCGCAGTTGACCGCTGATGTCGTGCTGACGTCATGCTAGCGCAATATATATATTTCTGGATTTAAATTAAATCAGGAAATTCCAGAATATAATTTAAACTTCAAAATTCATAACTTTTATTCTGTAACTCCAAATCAGACAAATTATATATGAAAAATGATCAGAAAAATCCAATCTATCCATCTGTACTATTTTCATGCATGATCAAACAAGTTAAATTGATGTTTAAAGCAGAACAAGGAAAAGCACTTTAAAAGGCCATGTTTGAGTTTGAAATTTGAATCTTTGATTCAAATTGGTTCAAACCCTTCTGGTTTTAGTTGCATTAGCCCAACACACTCATATTGCCATGTTTCATGCATGCATCATATTGTTGCACATTGTTTGGTGATGGTTGTGTATCGGTGTCCTTTGCGACAGGTTCTGCCTCCGAGGAGTACCGTGATTACCCTAACGAAGAACCGTATCAGTGCATCGAACCATCAGGCAAGCAACCAACCATTTGATCATATCGATACAATCCCATGTTCTCGCTCCTGCTCTCTTTTACTGCATTAAGACAACGCGATTCAAACTGCTGTGTGCTACGGTAGTTGAACCCATTTCCTCTGCATAACTTGTCATTGCCACAGTAACTAGATGAAACCCACTAGCATGTGTAGGAGTTGATTGAGCCATATGTATGTGTTGTTCCTACCTTGCTATGCCTGCTATGCTTAGAGTCGGGTCAGGTCTGGTTCATCTGGGTGATGGGCTAGAGTGAAATGATTATGTTGGTAATGAGAGTGGTGTGGTGAACACGATTTGGTAAAGGTATCGATGAGAGGCCATGTAGGAGTACATGGTGGGTTGTTTCATTGAAGCCGACCTTAAGCACTGAGATCTGTATGTGTGATTTAAGAATCAGCTACTACCATGCATTGGGCCCGAAACCAATGGACCCTCTCGACTTCTTATTCACCCTAGCTCTCTGTCCAGGAGTTGCAAGTAGTTTCTGGTGTTTGTAGCCTACTGGAGGCCGTGGACAGCGCTGACCGTAGGGGTGGGCTGTGATGCGGTAGGTACATGGCACGGTGTACCGAATACCCGTTAGGTATCTCGGGAACCCTGTTCACATCGTTCGGGGCCGTATGGGAAACCTCGGCCGGACTCCCTGCGGATGGAACCTGGATAGGCGATAAACCTGGACTGGAGGCTTAGGTGGTTAGGTAGGTCGTGGCCGACACCCACGTTGGGCTTCCGCTTGAAGGTTGCCGAGTACATGTCGTGTAAACGACGGTAAGTGGTGAGAGCGTGTATGAAGAAGTACACCCCTGCAGGGTTAACATGATCTATTCGAATAGCCGCGTCCGCGGTAAAGGACTACTTGGTTGCCTATACAGTTCATAGACAAGTAAATGGAAACTACTAAAAGCCTCAAGATAAGTGTGAGTGCCGAGGATGGCTCTTCCGTAGGAAGACGGAGGCGGATCCTCGGTAGTGTATTGAAGTGGTGAGTAGTGGACTCGTGTGCGCAGAACCATTTCAAGTTGAAGTATCGTAGGATAGTCTAGCCAAGAGTCAAAGCTGGCTTGCTGCAATAACTCCACCAACCCTTCTTGATAATATGCATGTATGTAGGATCTGATGTAAGTCTTGCTGAGTACCTTTGTACTCATGTTGCTATAATTTACATTTTTACAGAAGACGCTGCAACCCCTTCTGATGGGTTCTATGTAGACGTTGACATCAACGAGTAGGCTAAAGGCCCAGGTGGTGACCCTGAGCTTGTGAAGGACCACGTAGTATAGCTAGGCTTTCCAAGACTCTTTTATTTTACTAGTTGCCTGTACTCGGACAAGTTACTTCCGCTGCTGGTTTGTATGACTGTATGACTTGAATGCTGGGTCGTGAGACCCGTACCTTTGTGTATGTTATGTATGGCTCCCTGAGCCTTAAATAAAGTACTTGTGTCGTAGAGTCATGTTGTGATGCTTCGTTGTAATTGCACATATCGAGCATATTGTGTGTATGATTGAAATGCTTGGTATGTGTGGGATCTGACTATCTAGTTGTTTATCTTTAGTAGCCTCTCTTACCGGGAAATGTCTCCTAGTGTTACCGCTGAGCCATGGTAGCTTGCTACTGCTCTGGAACACTTAGGCTGGCCGGCATGTGTCCTTCTTCGTTCCGGTGTCTGTCCCTTCGGGGAAATGTCACGCATTGAGTACCGGAGTCCTGTTAGCCCGCTACAGCCCGGTTTACCGCAGTCCTGCTAGCCCAGTGCTACAGCCCGGTCCCACTTGCTGATGACCGACACGTTCGAAGCTGGGTCATGGATGCCTGTCCCTGTAAGTCTGTGCCACTTTGGGTTTACGACTAGTCATGTCAGCCCGGGCTCTTTATCATATGGATGCTAGCGACACTATCATATACGTGAGCCAAAAGGCGCAAACGGCCCCGGGCAAAGGTAAGGCGACACCCGTGGGGATACCGTGCGTGAGGCCGCAAAGTGATATGAGGTGTTACCGGCTAGATCGATGTGACATCGAGTCGGGGTCCTGACACCGAGCCCTGTCCAATGCATTTGTCGAGTGTTGGTGGGCTCGAGGGTGGCTCGCTCGGCTGGCGTGGGCGAGTTGCCCCGGCAAGGGTCTTGCCGGGGCCGCTGAGGCCGCCCCGGCAAGGGTCCTTGCTGGGGAAACCTGCTTTGCCCATCTGATCTTTGTGGCCTTGGTCCTTGTCGTTGCTTTGCTTCGTCTTGGGCTTCGATCTTACCTTCGCTTACCTCCCTTGCTCTGCTCGGTGTGGTCATGGCACGGCTCTGACTGCCCGTGCACAGGTAAAGGGGTACAAAAATGTGCCCCTATTTTTGTACACCGACAGGAGCCCCCAGTCCTGGGCCACACATAAGCGTGACACGTTGTTGGGTCAGGCCCAAAATGGTGCGCGGGTAGGCGGGGCAGTTTTTACCGCGGTAAGGTTTTTCGCGCGTTGTGCTTCCCATGACCCATGCGCGCGGCGTGGGGTGGAGGATCGTGTGTGACGTGGGCGGCATGCATGGGGCAGTTTCCACACACAGACGTCACATCATGGTAAATGGGCGGCACGACCCGAGACTTCCCCAAAAAGACGGATAGCCGCGGGTGCACTGTTCCTTTTACCCTTAGCGCGACCCCAATCTTGGAAACCTCCGCCTGTCTCCCTCTTCTTCTCCAAGCTTCGCCTCCGCCCGCCACCGTTGTGCTTCTGCCGCCCTCTGCTCCTCCCTCCTCCTTCAGCCACCATGGCGCCAAAATCCACCAGGGGCAAGGGGGTGGCCAAGGATGCTAGGGCTGTGGAGCCGCCGGAGTGCGCGCTGTCGGGGCAACGGACGCAGTCCGCCTTCTTCTTCCCCTCGACGGTCTACACGTCGGAGCTTCGGGACCTCTTCAGGCCTCTGTGGCGAGTGAAGACGGGGGGGGGGGGAATTCGGGGCACCCGGCCACGTGCGTCATCCCCACCGCCTGCGCCGACCCTGCCCCAAATCGGTACCCCTTCTTCGTTGACTACCTTTCTTGCGGGCTCTGTCCTCCCTTCTCTGATTTCTTCAGCGACATCATGCACACCTTCGGCTTTTGTCTCTTGGATTTTTCTCCGAATGCGGTGGCGTGCATGGCCCTTTTTGCGCACCTTTGCGAGGGCTTTGCTGGAGTACACCCCAGCACGGCGCTCTTCCGATACTATTTCTTCCCTCGGATCCAGCTGGGGGGTGCTGTCTCTGGTTGCGTCACTTGGATCCCAAGATACAAGGGGGTGTACCCGGACGGCGCCATGAAGAAGAGGCGGGAGGAATGGCGGGGCCGATGGTGCTGGATTGAAGAGAAGGAACCACCGGCCTTCTGCAAAGTTCGCCGAGTGCCGCCAATTCGCTGCAGCAATTGGAGCGACGTTGATGCTGCCGACAAGAGGCTCACGGTTGCCACCACCAGGATTCTCCGGCTTACCTAGGCCGGGCTCACCCTTGAAATGATAGGTGCGGATTTCATCCGCCGCCGGATTGCTTCGTTGCATAACAAGGGGAGGCCAGCCTGGCTTTTCATGAACCCCACTGACATCATGCGACTCCGCCCCGGCCTCGACCATAACTTTACGATGCTGGCGGACACCCATTTCTGCCAGCGGCTCTTCCAGCTTGAAGTGGGCCGCGACGGCGAGGTTGAGCGGACCGGCAAGGCTGCGAGGGCCGCCGCAAAGGCCGGCAAGGTCCTCAAGGGGCCGTTGATCAGGCTGCCAATGGGGGTGGTCCCGTTGTGCAACAATTCGCGTCGGTCCGACATCATTGCCATGATGCTGGACTGCAACGCGCATGGCCCCAACCCGAGCTGGAAGGAGCCGGAGGACGTCGAAGTGCAACAGTTCTTTGACACCCTGCATGAGGGGTACGTCGATGCCGACGCCGAGCAACTACTTGTCATGGACACCACCCAGGCGGAGTTGGACTACATCGCCACCAGGGCGAGGGAGGTACAGCTTGCCAGGGAGGCCGGCAGCGCCGGCAGTGTGGAGGACGAGGCAGCGACGACTACGGAGGAGGAGGAGCTCGCCCGGTGGGCGGCGGCCGCCGAGGGAGCTAGCAGCACCGGCACCAAGGCTCCTCTGGTCGAGGATGTGACTGGCGAGTGGGCGGAGGAGGAGGCCAAGACCGCAGATCCGACGCCACCTACAGGGAGCGGGCGAGTCTTGCGGCGGGCTAGTTCCGGCGAGCCGGTCCGGCCCCACAAGGCTGCGTAGCCGTAGCTGACCTCGGAGGGTTCCCGACCCCACACGAGGGCCACGGCGGCGAAGGAGCCAGCGAAGGTCGCGGTGAAGAAGAAGACGGCCGCTCCTTCTTCATCCAAGTGTGCCCAGACGCCGCCTCCCTCCCCTCCTCCGGCGAACATGGGCGCGGGGATCACCTTTGATTATGGATCCCTCAGTCCGAGGAGGAAGAGGAAGACATCATAGGAGGAGGAGGACGATGAGTAAGCATCCAGTTCCTCCCCGTTATCTCTGCCTCCCCAACCTGGGTTACTGATCTTGACTTGTCTTCATCTTTGCAGGGATGCAAAGACACTGGCCCAGAGAGCAAAAAGGACCAAGGTATCGACGGGTGACCAGCCCCCGGCTGGTACTTCAAGGGTGCCCTTGGTGGTATTGAGCAGCCCGGACAGCAGCCCCCGACAAAGCCCCCAATGTAAGTTCATCATTCTTCTCTCTTCGACATGTGTCAGGGGTGCGACACTTTGGTGCTGACCTTGCCAGGTGTGCAGGAGGGGAGCGGCAGTAGGAGGAGCCACATGGGGGCTACTCTCAACACGCCGCCCCCATCGACCACGCCGCCCCGAGGGATGTCCCCGACAAGGGTGCCAAGCACCGGGTCCACACACATGGAGGAGGAGGAGGAGAACTTTGGCGTCGGTGGCTTTGCCTCGACGCCAAATATTGGCGGAGAGGGGACTTCCGTTTCCCAGCTGGGTGTCAGCATCAGTACGTCGTTCGCCATTTCGTCCCTGCTTTTTCTTCTTTCCGTCTCTTGGTCTTGGCTTTACCTCACCCCTGTCTTTGGTGCCCAGATTCCTCCTTGGTGGACCCAGAGGATGTGGACGCCATCGTCGAGGGTGTCGCCAAGGCCGCCGGGGCGGACGCCGAGAAGGTCGCCGCCGAGGAGGCTGCCAAGGACGCTGCCGAGGAGGCCGTCGGGGGGGGCTTCCAAGGAGGCCGACAAGGCTGCCGCTGAGGAGGCCGACAAGGGGCTTGCCAGGGAGACGGAGGAGGAGGCTGGTGACCGGCCTTCCTCCTCTGCTGCTTCTGGCTCCAGCAAGTACCCGAGGGTGAGCGAAGACTTGTTCGTTCACCTTCCGAGCGCGTCGAGTACCAGGACGCCCGTTGAAGGACAGGTGTTCAATGATGAGGTGCTTGCCGCCACCGGGCTCGAAGTTGTTGACGAGCCAATCGTCGGCGGCGGCGGTTCGCAGGAAGGGAGGCTCCTCCACGCCATGGGCGCCAGCTTCCGGAAGCTCCTGGCGCTCCACCGCGCCCGCATGGACAAGGTTGAGTCCAGGATGGCGGTGGTGGAGAAGGCGGAGGCGGACCTCCAGGAGCGCGTCGCCGAAGCGCAGGATTGGTTCCGCGAGGCCACCGAGAAGTTCAAGGCGGCCCAGGACGAGCAGGCCAGGCGCGACGTGGAGGTTACCATGAAGCTCGCCGACATCGAGAAAGCGCAGGAGGCGGCGAAGAACTCGGCCGAGGCCGCCGCGGCCGTTCGGACCCAGCGCGAGGCCACGCTGAACTCCCAGGAGGAGGATCTTGCCGCACGCAAGGAGAAGCTCGCCGCCACACTTCGTGGCAAAGATGCCGAGGTGGAGAAGCTTGTCCTGCAGCGGACCAGTGAGCTGGAGCAGAGGCACAAGGAGGTACTCGATGCCCAGGCCCAGGTTCACGCCGGCAAGGTGAAGGAGTTGGAGGAGGAGCGCCACAGGCTGAAGGAGCAGGCGTTGAAGCTGTCCTGGGAGAAGGACGCACTTAACGATGCTCTGACGGAGGCACAGGGCGCGGGCATCGGCAAGGCTGGGGAGCTTGCCAAGGCCAACAACTCCATTGGGGATCTCAAGCTAAAGCTGAAGGGTCTCGAGGAGGCGCTGGAGGAGGCCAAGACTCGAGAGGGAAACCTGGCCACGGCGCTGGAGGGCGAGAAGCAGTTGCGGCGGAACGAAGGCCTCAACTTCGCCGATCATGTGGCGGGCGAGAACCTTTGGCTCGAACGCCTTGATGTCTTCACCAACCAGGCTGCCGCGCAGCTTGCCACCATGGGGATGCCGGACGTGAGGTATGCCCTGGAGCGGAACGTGAGCGCCCATTGCACCTTGACCTTGTTCTTTGAGAAGGTCGTCCTTGCTCTGGAGCATCTCCAAGCCAACCGGATGGTCCCACTAGCCGAGGAGTCCCGGATGCTTTGCCAGGGCGCCATGACCAAGGTCCTCACCAAGTTGGCACACAGGTACCCCGACCTCGACTTCGACACCGGGCTGGAGAGCTCGCCGGAGGGTGTTGACCTCGCGCCGCTCAGGGAGCGCATCAAGCCCATCATCAGCCGTGTCGGCGAAATTCTGAGGGTGGAGGGCCAGCGCCGGGATTAGGCATCCCGTTCCTCATTGCGCCGTGGGTTCACAACCAAGACAATTGTTATCTCTAGTTAGAACCGCGGCAACAATTTGATGTAACATAACTCTGCAGCACTTTCAGTACTATGCATGTTATTTCCCTGTTCGATTTCCCTTTGTATACGCACCCTACACCAACTGGGGAGGCTTGCCGGTGCGGAAGCCCAAGGCGGCGTCTTGGGGACGGATCCCCATTGGCCTGTCGGGTATGCGTGCTGCCAGACGAGCCACCTTACCGTTCTTAACGCGGCCACTCGAACTGTCGAGCTTGACTCGAGTCAGACTCGAGAGCGTTGTCAATCGCGGAAGGCTAACCCTGCCGCACTCGACATGGCCTCTTAAGCTATTGAGCAGACTCAAAACAGGGCAAGAGCGTTGTCGATAGCGGGAGAGCCCCCTGGCGTGCAGGTTTTCCATACAAAGGCACGACATCTCCGAGGGAAATAACCTTGTACAAAGAGAAAAGAAAGTAGTCAGGGTTCGGTGTGACTTAGCTTCTGCTTGTAGTTGCTGCCGACGTCGATCTTTCGACCCCTTCTCCTGCCTCTCTTACAGCCATCGCCATGAAAAAACGCTCACTTAATGCTAAAACCGATTCTCACAACTCGCCCCCTACCTGGAGCGCCAAAGATGTCGGTGGGAAACGACACCTATGGGATCACAAGAATCCCTACTGCGGTTGCGGGGCTCGGGGTTGAGAGAAGAGCGGGTCTAACAAAGAGCACGCGGTTCGTTTATCCAGGTTCGGGCCGCGAGGATGTGTAAAACCCTAGTCCTGCTTTGGTGGATGTATTCTGAGTTCTCGAACTAGCTACGGGGTGTAACGAGCTCCAAAAAGCTGAATCCCTCCCCTCATCGCCTTGGGCCTCCTTTTATAGAAAAAGGGGTTGCCACAGTGGCACATAGGAGGTGGAAAGGCAACAATGTTGCGAGGTTATCCTGGTATTATAGGATAAAGCGCATTAAATGCGAGGCTTAGGTGTCCCTCCACTTTATCGGGGGTGGGGGCGAGGCCCGTCCCGTCCGTCACCGCTCCTCCAAGCTTCGACACGCGCCCTGGCCAGCGATGTATGCGGTGCCATGTAGGTAGGCAGGCAGCTGAGGTGGCGCGGTGGTGGAGTCTCCATGAAGGGCTGCATGTCGCCACACAGGTGCCTGCCCAGCTGGTTGGGTCGGCAGCTGCATGCGAACAACGGCGGAGACTTGGCTGGTGTGGGCCTGACGGTGGCCCTGCTGGTGCGCTTGGCGAGGGCCTTGCTGGGTGTCCCGGCAAGGGTCTTTCCGTGGCGTGCAGGCGTCCCCGACAAGGATCTTGCCGGGGATCTTGTGGGTTTCCTCAGTGAGGATGGCTGCCTGCCTATCCTCATTTGACCTTGGCTTTTCTTTGTCTTCACGAAGATCTGCATGCCAGCACAGAGGTGCCTCTCGAGTCCTGTCCAATGCATTTGTCGAGTGTTGGTGGGCTCAAGGGTGGCTCGCTCGGCTGGCATGGGCGAGTTGCCCCGGCAAGGGTCTTGTCGGGGCCGCTGCGGCAGCCCCGGCAAGGGTCCTTGCCGGGGAAACCTGCTTTGCCCATCTTTGTGGCCTTGGTCCTTGTCGTTGCTTTGCTTCGTCTTGGGCTTCGATCTTACCTTGTCTTACCTCCCTTGCTCTGCTCGGTGTGGTCACGGGCGCGGCTCTAACTGCCCGTGCATAGGTAAAGGGGTACAAAAATGTGCCCCTATTTTTGTACACCAACAGAAAGCCTCATGTGAAGCTCCCACATCATCAAGTGAGAAGCAAACCTTCAATGAAGAATTGAGCCTAATGATGAAGAACTTCAACAAGTTCTATAAGAGTAGAGGCAAAGAGAGAAGTTCCAAGTCAAGGTCCTACAATTTCAAATGATCTTCTAGTCGAGAGCGAAATTGCTACAATTGTGGAAGACCCGGACACTATTCCAATGAGTGTACGACACCCTACAAGAGAATAGAAGATTCTCCAAAAAGAAGAAGTAGAAGAGAAGAATCACCGTCAAGAGAGAGAAGGAGTAGAGATGATCGTTATGAATGAAGAACATCCCGGAGAAGCAAGGATTTGGAAAGGAAGGACAAGTCATCAAGGATATACACAAAACGAAGACGTCAAGCTCATGTTGGTCAATGGGTATCCGGCTCCGACTCCGACAATCACTCCGAGAGAAGCTATCACTCTGACTCCGAATATACTCAAGATGAAGGTGTTGCCGGTCTAGCACTTGTGTCAACTAACTCCTACAACATATTTGATTCACCAAATGAAGGACTTGGAAGATGCTTCATGGCTAAAGGCCCAAAGGTATCACACCCCGAGTATGTTGATTTCAATAGTGATGAAGATGACTTGTTAGGTGATGATGATTTACTTGTTGACAACTCTAGTGATGAATACTATGATGAAACGTCAATTAATCATGCTAATCAAGATAAACGAATGACAATGATAAGGAGAAGATTGAGTTTCTAACTAAAGAACTAAACACTCTTAAGTTAGCTCATGAAACTATCTTAGGAGATCATCGAGAACTTTTAAGGACTCATGAGAAATTAAGTTTTGAAAAGCTCAACCTTCAGCAAGAGCATGAGTTCTTAAAGGCAATCAATGATGATCTTCGCAAGAAAAGTTCTTCTTACATTGCCAAGCATTTACTCTTATCCATTTACATGCCTCAAGTCAAGGCTAGTAACAAGAACAAGAAAGATTCTTCCTCTAGTAGTAACAATAATCATGCTAAGTCTAATGTTGTTGCTTCTAGTAGTTCTCTTGATTCCACTAATGATTCTCTTAGACAAGTTACACTTGAGCAAGAAAATAGCTTATTGAAGGGAATTCTAGAGAAATGTGTTTACAAGAGCCTTGCCGGGAGTAAGCAATTGAAGGAAATTGTACGCAAGCAAGGAAGGCACCGGAAGAACCAAGGTGTTAGTTTTGAACAAAAGTTCAATGCCAATGGAGTTGAGTGGGAAGAAGATCAATACCCCAAGACGAAGTTTTTTCCTCAACAAAAGAAGTATGATCCTACTTCCTTCAAAGGGACACAAGCTCAAGATGATCTTCCACCACAAGACCACGAGCAAAAAGGCAAGGATAAGCTTCAAGAGGAAATTTATGCATTTTAAGAAGCACCCCAAGGCCTTGGTCAAGTGGGTTCCCAAGACTACATCAAGTTCTACTTCATCAAGTATGACTACAACTCCAAGGATTCCCATCAAGATGATGTGGATCCAGAAGAAGAAGAACTAAAGAGTTATTGAGGGTGACTCCGCCAACATACTTCAATCTTATCATTTTGGCAAGAACAAGTGCAATCAACTTCCACATCTTGCACTAGTTCAAGGAGTCACAAACCCTCTTGTTGGTAAGACAAGGGACAAGGTAACCTAATGCTATCATAGACATCATCTTGTGTGTGCATCACTCTATGTCTATGGATATCCTTGTTTGTTCATTGTGGGACTAACCCGTGTAGGTATTGAAAGTGCAACTCACTCCAAAGGATTGCTCCAAATGATCTACATCAACATTGAGCATCCACATCTTCAACAACTACATGAAGTCATCATCGACAAAACCCAAGGTTAGTTCATCCCTCTTAGGGGGGATCTCATATCTATGGGGAGATTTACTCTAAGGATTGAGCTAAAGCAACTCTAATGGTGTGAACACAACAACGCTTTATGTAAAAGTGGTAACCCCACTTGTGCTTAAACGATGAGTATGACTTATGATCAAATGTTCTCATTTGACTCCTAAGTCAATATACTCATATATAGATGACCTAGTCATCGCCAATTGCTTGACAGATGCTAGAATTGGTTGTGCATGCTTTGCCACATATTTCATTTGCCATTTTATTGCGTGAGCATGCTGGTTGCATAATTTACTAATTCGAGGACATCCACTTGTTCTTTTGATTGTTTGCTTCCTTTTTCGTTTGCCAAGTGGATGGACAAGAATGCCTAAGAACCTTCTCTAGCTATCTATGCTTTTCTTGTCTCAAACTCTATTCATGCTACATCACAAAGTTTGATCAAGTCAGATTCGAACCAATCTGTGTGAGGAGCACTCGGAGTCCCCATTTCGTCATAGATTTAAACTTCCAAAACTTGTTTGTGCGTTTCAATCTGACTGATTCATCCATTTCCGTCATACCGAGATCACTAAGTCGATCTAGGTTTTCAATCTCGGTGCAACCGATTTGATCTTTTAGGTCACACCGAGTTGCAGTAACTGCTTGCAGTTATGCATCTCGGTGCCACCGAGTTGTTCCACTCGGTCACACCGACTGGGTGAGGCTATATATATCCCTGGGCCAAAATTTGGAAAATTCTCCAAACCCCTTCGCCCGCGCTCAGCCTGCTCTGCCTCCCTGAGTCTCCGGATCGTCCTCCTAATCGCCAGCTGCCTCCCGCCGCTGGTCTCAGCCACCATCAACAGAAATCGTCTCTGCCATTGCCGCTGTAGTAGGTCCATCGCCGCACTTAGGGTATGGACTTGATCCTTGTGTAATCTCACTCCGATTCCTAGCACATTGTTTTGCCATGTATCCTGCCATGATTGAGATCACTCTATCCAGCGAAATCACTCCATAGTTTAGTTGTGGATTGAAAATTTAGGGTTAGGTTTCCGCCGAAATCATCTCGAACCAACCGAGTTGTTGAAATCGGTTCCACCGATTTGGCTAAGGCCATTGCACATGTGATTCTCGATCTGACAGAGAATTGCAAATCGGTGTGACCGAGTTCAATTCTTTGTGAAACCCTAGCAGTCTCGGTGCCACCGAACTGTGACTCGGTCTGACCGAGTTCACTAGTTTAGGTTCCAAAAGCTGCTTCGGTATCACCGAGTTTTCAAATCGGTAGATCCGAAATGCTTTCTGTGGAAAACTAAAACTAAGTTTTTGACTCATTCTTTTGCAAAAACCTCTATACTTTGTGATGCTCATCTACTCTACCTCATCTATAATCTATTCACAGGGTCTGCTGTTAGTGTTTGCATCATGTCAGATCAGAGTGACAGTCAGAACAAGTCTGAGGAGCAAGTTCACATGAGTGAGGGCACTACTCCCTCTAGCAGCTATGATGAGGGAAGCAGGAGTACACCCAGCAACTTGCCTAAGGCAGCCACCAGGGCCAGAAAGAAGAGAACCTCAGATTCTGAGGATGAGGACTATGTGGCTGTTGAGGAAAAGGCCACCTCAAAGAAGAAACTTCAGAAAAAGGAATATGGCACAGCTGCTGCCACTAAGCCAGGAATGAAGACAAAGGTTCCTGCCAAGAGAGTTCCTATGTCAAAGGTCAGAACATCCACTCAAGAAACTTTGGGATCTGCACCCAAAGAACAGGTTGTGGAAGAGAAGAAAAGGAAAGAAAGGGTCAAGAAGACCATGGCCAGAGTAATTTGGAACCCTCAATGATGGAAGATGAAGAGGAAGAGGTTGCTGCACCAGCACCTAAAGCTCAAAATCTTATGGGAGATGCTATAAGATCAGGGGCTGCTCCATCTAAGCCCAAAGAAGCTCCCAAGGCAGCTGCTCCAAAACCCAAAGCTGCACCCAAGAGGAGTACAAGGAATAATCCAGCTGCAGAGAAGAACAAGGCTCCAGTGCCTGAAGCTGCTATAGAAGAAGAAGATGATGAGTCACATGTCTTGAGGAAGTTGAAGCCCAAAATTCCAGATCACAATGATGCTCATCCGGTAGCTGAGGACATGAAGCTCAGGAAGGATGCATGACTCAGACAGTGGAGATTGACTGATCCCTATGCAGTCAGGAGAAGAACTGCTGTGGACTACAGGTTCCATACAAAGGAACATCAGGACTTCTATGAGACAGTGTTTCTTGACAAGAAGCCTATAGTTTGTGATATGAGATGGGTGGACTGGGAGTACATCAGGGAAAATGAAGAACACTATCATGGAGTCTATGATACTTTCAAGTCTTGTGGAGTAGAGGACTTTGTTGGGCAGAAGCTCACAAAGTGGAATGATGAGCTTATTATGCAGTTCTACTCCAGAGCTCATTTCTACCCAGATGGAAGGATTGTCTGGATGTCTGAAGGTACTAGGTACCAATCAACAGTTGAAGAATGGGCAAAATTGATTAATGCTCCTAAGGAGAATGAAGATGACTTGGATGTCTATGCCAGGAAGAAGAAGGATCACAACACCATGGCACATATGTATAGAGAGATCCCAGATGCTGCTCTTGAGACACACAAATTTGGATCAATACATTACCTTCTGTCAGGTTTGCCAACAATCAACTGGATCCTCAGGCACACTCTATTGCCAAAGTTAGGTGACCACAAGATAATCAGAGGCCATGCAATTAACCTGCTTCACATATTTGATGTGCCTCAAAAGTTCAAAGTCATGAGCCTAATTGTGGAAACTATAAAGAGAGCGGCTGCAGATCAGAAGAGAAGTTGTGGGTATGCCCCACAGATCCAGGAGCTAATCAACTCCAAGATGGGAACTGGCACATATCTCTTGGACAAGGAACATATGCCCATCTACCCAGACTTTGAGGACAACACAGTGGTGATGGATGAGAATGAACCATCTTCTGTGCAAGCACAAGCAAAGAGGGAGAAGGCAAGGACTGAAAAGGCTGCAAAGATGCCAACCATTGATGAGGCATATCAGTATCTTCTAAAGAGCAAGCAAGATCAGCTTGGCTACTTGATTGCCTCCACTCTGAGGATTGAGAAGGGATTGGCCACCCTGACTCAAAAGCAGGAGAGCTTGGAGAGGATCATGGAGCAGAAGTTCTATGATTTAGATGTGAAGGTCACTGAGATATAGTCAGTTGTTGAGCAACTTCAGGATGAAGTGCAGGATAAGAAGGGCAAGTCTACCACTGATGCTTTTGCTAGAGTGCCCAGAGGACAAAGATCTGCTGCAATGCCAGTTATAGACACCAGAGCAACTTCATCTGCACCAGCTACAACTTCAGTGCCACCAACTCCAGCACCCACTCCACCAACTCCATCTACATCAACTGATGCCTTCGTCCTTGGAGTTTTATCTACACCACCACCTGAAGACCAAGCCTAAGAGTCGATCTAGCACTATGCATTTTTATGAACTTTTTGGTAACTTGTTACATAAGGGGGAGAAAATGTATAGATCATAGGCTTCGAGAGAGAGTGTTGCTCTTTGTTCTCTCTTGTTTTGTTGGTGGTTGAACTTTGTTATTTGCTTGTTTGAGATACTTTATGGTTTTTTGTGATACTTGGATGATCATGTGTTTGATCATATGCTACCTTAGTGCTTGTTGGATGACATTATCCTTTTATAACCCCATATGATCATTCACTTTTCTTGGTGATGAGTGCATGTATTTAATTATTATCATTTTGAGCGCTCCACCAAGATGTATGTGACATGGAAGAGTAACCCGTGATCCTAACTCATTGTGCATTTGTAGTCCAAAGCAAATCTTAAACTATGCACAAATTTGGGGGGAGCTCTTGCTTTTCACATACTTCTCAAAGCGACAATATTTTTCATTCTTATTATCATTTGTCGAAGCTTTTGATCTATATGTTGTCATCAATTACCAAAAAGGGGGAGATAAAAAGTGCAACTATCCCTAGGTGGTTTTGGTAATTCCTAACAACATATAGCTCATTGAGCTAATGCTATTTCAAGATTAATGTTTCAGGAAAGCTCAATAATTGGCATGGCATGGATGAGAAAAGTGGACCCCTCAAAATGCTAAGACAAAAGGATTGGCTCAAGCTCCAAGCTCAAGACTCTACATTTTCTATTTTAGTGATCCAGGATCACATTGAGTCTATAGGAAAATCCAATACTATCAAGGAGGGATGAGGTGTTGCTTAATGAGGCTCTTGCTCAAAATGCTTAGTGATATGCTCCAAAGCCCTCAACTACTTTCTCACATCCACATATGATCTAAACCAAAAGTCAAACTTAGCCCCACCGATTATTTCTATTCGGCGCCACCGAGTTCAGATGTCATAGCCACTGCCACAAACCCTAGGCAAATCGGTCTGACCGATAGGGATCTTGGTCTCACCGAGATGGGATTGTAAGCTCTCGGTTTCCCTTCGTAACGTTTCGGTCTCACCGAGATGAGCGATCGGTCCCATCGAGATTGCAATGTAAACTCTCTGTTTCCCTTTCGTAACATTTCGGTCTCACCGAAATGAGAGAATTGGTCCCACCGAGTTTACCTGACCAACTCTCTAGTTAGCTTATTACCAAAATCGGTCTCACTGAGTTTGTGTAATTGGTCTCACCGATATTACGTTATGCCCTAACCCTAATCACATCGGTCCTACCGAGTTGCATGTGGGTCCCACCAAAAATCCTAACGGTCACTAGATTTGCTGAATTGGTCCGACCGAGTTTATCAATTCGGTCCCACCGAGATTGGAAAGTTGTGTGTAACGGTTAGATTTTGTGTGGAAGCTATATATACCCCTCCACCTCCTCTTCATTCATGGAGAGAGCCATCAGAACGAACATACACTTCCAACTTACCTTTTTTGAGAGAGAACCGCCTACACTTGTGTTGAGGCCAAGATATTCCATTCCTGCCAAATGAATCTTGATCTCTAGCCTTCCCCAAGTTGCTTTCTACTCAAATCTTCTTTCCACCAAATCCATATCATGTGAGAGAGAGTTGAGTGTTGGGGAGACTATCATTTGAAGCACACGAGCAAGGAGTTCATCATCAACACACCATTTGTTACTTCTTGGAGAGTGGTGTCTCCTAGATTGTCTAGGTATCACTTGGGAGCCTCCGACAAGATTGTGGAGTTGAACCAAGGAGTTTGTAAGGGCAAAGAGATCGCCTACTTCATGAAGATCTACCGCTAGTGAGGCTCCTTCGTGGGTGACGGCCATGGTGGGATAGACAAGGTTGCTTCTTCGTGGACCCTTCCTAGGTGGAGCCCTCCATGGACTCGTGCAGTCGTTACCCTTCGTGGGTTGAAGTCTCCACCAACGTGGATGTACGATAGCACCACCTATCGGAACCACGACAAAAACATCCGTGTCTTCTATTGTGTTTGAATCCTCCAAACCCTTCCCTTTACATTCTTGCAAGTTGCATGCTTTACTTTCCGCTGCTCATATACTCTTTGCATGCTTGCTTGAATTGTGTTAAGATTGCTTGACTTGTCCAAAGTTGCTAAAATCTGCCAAGAACTAAAATTGGGAAAAGGATAAGTTTTATTTGGTCAATTAGTCTAATCACCCCCCCCCCCCCGCTCTAGACATACTTTCGATCCTACAGGAGGTGGCTGGCGTAGTCGTTCGCGTGGGTATGAGGAGCGTTCTCATCGCAGATGTGGCCTAGGGCAATGTTGGCCCTGTTCCTGAGGTCCTGGAGCATGGGGGCGTGCACGTGCTCCAGCGTCAATCACTGAAGCAGTTCCTCCCTGTTTTGCCGCGCGGCGGACTCGGCGTCAGCGACCCGCTACTGGAGTGGGAGCAACTCGGTGCGGGCGGAGCCCAGTTCGGCCTACGCCGAGACCAGGGTGGTTGCAGTGGTCTCCTCGTGTCGCTCCACCTCGGTCAACCTGGACTTGAGGGCAGCAGTCCTACCAGCGGCCTCAACTTCCACGAGCTTCAACTTCAGGTCAAGCCTACCCTCAAGACCTACGCGAGCCTCGGCCACCCGGCGATCGACCTCCTCCGGGGCCTTGGCCTCGCGCGCGCCAAAGGCATCCTCTGCTTGGGCAACTTGACGCTCCCTCGTCTCTAGTCGTTCGAGCTCAATGCTACACTCCACGTCTTCCAGTACCAGCGCCTCCTCGTGTTTTTGAATCTCTTCCTCCTCGACGGGCGTCCCCCTCAACGATGCAAGGGAGGCTCTGCGCGCCTCCACTTGCTGATCCAAGGCGGAGCACCAGGCTTGGAGCTCCCACGCGCGCTTCTCCGCGACCTCGCGATTGCGGTCAGCTTCCCGAGCCTCTTCCAGAGCTCAGGAGCAGGCCTGATGCGAGGCTGCGAGGGAAGCCTCGGCCTTCGCATTATCGAGCTCACGCTGGTGGTTCCCGAGGTTGATAGCCACCTTCAGCTTATGCCGCTCCTCCACCAGCCGAAGACCCTCGGCCACGAGGCACGCGTCCAAATCCATGAGCTCTTCAACAAGCCGGTTCATCGCGCCCATCGCCTCCTGAAAGAGCTCGTGGCAGACGATACTACTTTCTTGCACCCACTCGAGCATGCTGCTGACTCTGTCCTCCGCCGCGGGGACCGCGGATGGGGCCCAAAGCGGCTCGCCCCCTTTCAACATAGGGCTGGGGGCTGGCGGCCACCTAGTTGCAGGCTAGGCCTCACGAGGAGCCCGAACGAGCAGAGGCCCGCTGCTTGAAGAGGATCCCAAGACCGAAGCCACCCAGCTGTCGTCCACGACCAGGGGAGGAAGCCTTGGCACGCTTGCTATATTCCAAGCAAGGCCGCGAAGGAGAGACGACGAAGGCACGAGCTCAAGATGCCTTGTCGACGGGCTGGCTTCCCCGGTTGACTCCACGCCGTGAGCAGCGCATGGGCTTGCAGTGCTCGAGTCCAGCGGGAGAACCGAGGCGAGAGGAGGTTGCTTCTCAGGAGATTCTGCAGCCTTGGCGGAAGGGATCTTGAAGAAACATTGTCAGGAAGGGAAGCAGCACACGGAGAATCACCAAGATAAGGTACTTACACGACAACGGTGATGTACTTTCTCCGTTTTAACGGCCCGAAGGTGCCGCTGCCGCGGCTTGGGGACCCCTTCCTCTTGCGGAGCTCTTGGAAGTCCACGCAAAGCCGACCGAAGCGCTGGACATGGCGGCCAACACGAGGCGCAACTGGAGAAGCGCTCGAAGGAGCAGCCTTAGGAGCGCCAAGCTGAGGGGAGCTATCGGGCTCTGACTCACAGCATCCTGCCGAGGCCTCAGGAGACGCATGCTGCATCTCCCCCTCAACTGCCGCCCCAGGGCAAGAATCACGAGTTCCCGAGGATGATGCCTTGCGAGCCCTGGGCGACATCAGCACCTCGGCACCTTCGCCATCAGCCCCCAGCGGTGCTCGCCCCCCTGCATCCACACTTGGGGCGAGATCGACGCCAGTGGCAGGGAGAGGGACCATGACGATGGGGTTCTCATGGGGCCCCACGAGGCCGACTAGACGCAGCCAACACTCATCGAAGGAGGGCATCTGCCCCGCGAATGTGGCCTTGTTCAAGCAGCCGTACAGGAGGCAACTCTTCCTTGGCATGTCGTCTGGCAACGGGAAACCCGTCAGGACCTCGAGCACTGTTCGTTGTGCCTCAAGGGGGAGCCCGGACTCCTGAAGTCTTATGTGGTCCTTGCTGTTGAGCAAGGCCCGCATGGGCCGAAAGTGGTGCTGAAGCGGAGCGATTCGGTGTTGGACGAACTCCTTCACCACCATAGGTGCAGTCACGTCAAGGTCCTTGAGCCTTTTCAGCCTGAGCAAGATGGGGGCAAGACGCGAATCGGCGAGCCTTTGGTGGCACCAACCGGAGTTAGGAATGGTGGGCGCTGACAGAAAAGGGAGAAGGGGTTGAGCACTCCGACATCAACAAATATCCACCATGTCCGAAACTCGCTCATGGATGGTGGGAGCTCGAAGTCAATCCCCGCGCCGGGCGTCGTTGCTGCGTCCTGGATGCTCAGGCACCCCGAGCTCGGCTAGGGATCAATCAGGTGCAATGAGAAGAAGTGGCGGAGAAGGGCCACGGAAGGAGCAATGCCCACCATGGCCTCGCAAACAAAGGTGAAGACGGCAAGAAGGTTCATGGATTGGGGATCAAGGTGCAACATGTGGATCTGATAATGGGCAAGCACTATGTTGAAGAAGGCAGAGAAAGGAGGAACCAGGCCAGCACAAAGGGCGTCGATGAAGAATGGGACCTCGGTGGCTGTCCGGTCGATGCGAGCATCAGATGCAGGCCAGGCCATCGTCCTTCCCCACTCATTGAAGCTGGAGGCGAGCATGGGACGCACCTTGTCCATGGCTTATTGGTTGAGCACCAGCGACTTGCCAACGGCAGGCTCAGCGGCCGGGCGCAGCTCGGCGGAGGACAGGGGACTTTTCCCTTTCTCCCACAGGTTCGGTGCCATGGCGATGGGAGGATTGAGGTCATATCGGATCGGGGGGACAGCCTGAGCTACGAGGAAGCGAAGAATTGGAGAGTGCGCGGCAACAATGGGAGGGAAACCGGGTTTGACCGGCGGTGGCTGCCTAGCCAGGTGGGTATCAAGGCAGCATGGGAAGCAGAGATGCCCACGTCCAATCAACCGCCACGGATCGACCAAGGCCGCGGGCTGTTGGGGCCTGCGGTGCTCCGCACTTGCCCTTTTCCTTCGCCTCGAAGCCAAGCCCGAGCACACCTTGGGCCCGGGGGCTACTGTCGGTGTTGTGGGAATGGGGGTCCCCAGACTTGCCTGCCTGCAGCCCACGGCATGGCTCTGCAAGCGGGCCCGTACGGCCCATCTTCACCAACAAGCATTCAACACCCTCGCGAGGGGCCAAGCCTCGCGAGGCGGATGACACAAGACCTCCTGAGGAGCAGCCTCACCACGCTGGCTCGTGAGGGGCGGAGAGATCAAGGCAAGACAAACCTCGCGAGGTTCCAGTGGCGTGAGCCATGACGACCAAGGCCAGGCGGGTGCCAGGCGGGCGTCAGCGCGCACAGTGTCCTTCTTTCCACTTTGGTGCTAAGGAGGCAAGCGCAGACGAAGAGTACTAAGGCATCAAACAAAGGTTTCCATATCGGTGCAACGAGACCAAGACCAGCAGGACGGCATGACGTAGGTCACCATGGAGCCCAAGACGGCGTCACCACCAGAGCCTTTGGCAGGCGAAGACTACTTTTGTCAGGATCAGCTGTACTAGCTGTCCCCTTTCAAATTGGCCGTTGTTGGCTCCCTTCCTGCTCAATATTTGGGGAGAGGACCAGGGCCTATATAAACATAACTAGAATATGTTTGGGTAGTCATACTCCACAAAATTTAGTCTAAGCCCTGCTTGTGGCCTTTACAGGGCTAGCTCGAGAAGGCCGAGGAGATCAGCATTCCGGCTCCACTGCCCGAAGAGCCCCGGTGAACTCAATTGGAGGAGCTGCTGGTCATGGTGCCTTACAAGGTGCCAGAAAAGAAGGGAAAGAAGAAAAAGAATTTACCAAAGGCCAGGGAAGGCCTCCGTCGAAGAGGTCGTCCAGACACCAAGTCTGGAGACATTGCTGCCCCGTCTGCTCAAGACGGGGATGAGGAGGAATACGAGGAGGAGAGCGCCTCCTCCCTCTCCAAGAAGAGGGCGACGTCCGGGGACGTCGAAGAGGAGCAACCTCCTCGGGCCGAGAGTAGGCAGTGCAAGCTCAAGCTGGTGCTGCCCAATAGTTCGGACTCCGATGAGGAGTTCGTGGCATCCGAAGAGGTCTCGTAGAAGGAGTTCAGAGTCCTGCCCCCTGCCATGAGGTGCGAACCTCGACATCTCTTGTTTACCTTATTTTACCAGTCTCCTATTGATGGGAACCGATTATGTGATATCATAGCCCACCGCACGGCCACCCTGCCGAGCAGACCTCGGAGGGGACCCCTCCGCCCGCCTAATTGGAGGATAGTGGATCTGCGTCGCGTTTCCGCGCCTCCCCTGGTCCCCGAAGAGGCCGGGGAGGTGTTTTCCTGAAGGAACCCTCCCCGTCCGAACACGGAGGAGGGGGGAGACACAGTCATGGCCGACGTTGATGCCTCGGTCATCGAAGACCAGGAGGGTGCGTCTCTCCTGGACAATGCGGGAGCAGAGTCTGGATCATCCGGACCCTCCGAACCGGCCGCGCCAGAACCCCCAAGGCCCTCACATGTGTCGGTCCTGCCTTCCAACAGGGAAGGGGTTGAGGTCCCGCCGCTGCGCAGAACACCAACAACCAGGAGGCGGTGGGCTGGCCGGACGCGATGGAGGAGTTGGTGAACAACTCCGTTATCATCAGCAGGCACCTCGCTGATACGTCTCCAATGTATCTATAATTTTGGTTTTTCCATGTTGTTATATTATCATTCTTGGATGTTTTACAATCATTTTATAGAAACTTTATAGCATTTTTTGGCACTAACCTATTGACATAGTGCCCAGTGCCAATTGCTATTTTTTGCTTGTTTTTTACTTTGCAAAATATCAATACCAAACAGCGTCCAAACACAGCAAAACTTTTTGGAGAATTTGTTTGGACCAGAAGACACCTGTTGGGATAAAGAAGTACCAGAGCGGGGCTCCGCACCGCCTCTTTGCTCTATAGATACCCTGAAAATCCAAAAACGCTAGGGGAGTCGACGAAACACAATTCCAGCCGCCGCAAGTTCCAAAACCACTAGATCCAATCTAGACACCATAACGGAGGGGTTCATCATCCTCATTGGTGCCTCTCCGGTGATGCGTGAGTAGTTCATTGTAGACCTATGGGTCCGTAGGTAGCAGCTAGATGGCTTCCTCTCTCTCTCTCTTTTGATTCTCAATACAATGGTCTCTTGGAGATCTATTTGATGTAACTCTTTTTGCGATGTGTTTGTTGGGATTCGATGAACTTTGAGTTTATGATCAGATCTATTTTATACATGAAAGTTATTTGAGTTTTGATCTCTTATATGCATGATTACTTATAGCCTCCTATTTCTTCTTCGAATCTTTTGTTTAGTTAGGCCAACTAAATCAATTTGTCTTGCCATGGATCATGAGGTGTTCTTTCCCAGTGACAAAAGGGGCAACACACGTATCTATCATTGCCATTAAGGATAACAAGATGGGGTCTATTTCTACATGAATAGATCTTGTCTACATCGTGTCATCATTCTTATTGCATTAATCCATTTTTCCACGAACTTAATACACTAGATGCATGCTGGATAGTGGTCGATGTGTGGAGTAGTAGTAGTAGATGCAGGCAGGAGTCGGTCTACTAATATTGGATGTGATGCCTATATAATGATCATTTCCTAGATATCATCATAATTATTTTAAGTTCTATCAATTGCCCGATAGAAATTTGTTTACTCGTCGTATGCTATTTTTCTCGAGAGAAGCCACTAGTGAAATCTACGACCCCCGGGTTATTCTTTATCATATTTGCTTTCCGATCTATTATTTGCCACTTTTATTTTTAGATATTATTCCAAAAACCCAAAAATACCATGCTTCAATTTTTAGTTATGTATTTTATTTCACATTTTCACGAGATCTATTTATCCAAAATCATACAAACCAATCTATCTTTTACCCGAGAGGGATTGACAACCCCTCTTACGCGTCAGGTTGCAAGTATTTGTTCTTTGTGTGCAAGTACCGTTTACATAGTGTTGCTTGGTTGTCCTACTGGTTCGGTAAACTTGGTGTCATAACTAACGGAAATACCTACCATAGCCATGCTGCATCATCCCTTCCTCTTCGGGGTAAAACTAACACGGACACGAGCCATCACCCGACCTTATGGGTGTGGTTCTACGGAATGTTCGGTCCGTCCATACCGGAATGAACGATGACATCCAGGGCCTTTTGACAGGCTTCGAGGTGAGTCAAGTAATTCTATTTTCTCGCGAGACGGATTTAACTTTTTGTAGCCAAAGTTTGAGCAGGCCGTATATATAACAACCCCCGAGACTTTGTAAGGATTGCAAAAACCTTACAGAGGGTCAAATATCCGTAGGACAGTATTTAAAGTATCATGATTGATTTGATATCGCAAGCATCGTTATTGGCCATGGCTGCTAATGCTGCTGCCCTGGAGGAGATGGATTGGAAGCTTAAATGCTCTGATGAAGAGCTTGACCTCGTCAACAAACGGCTTGATGAGGCACAAGGTAAGCTTTGATCGAAATGCATAGTTAACACTGCCAGACACTTTCATTCTGGATTATATGCTGATCCCATGGTGTTCGGTGATGGTAGCTGCCGCCGCGGAGGTTGAGGGCCTCAAGGCGACGCTGAAGAAGGCCGA
Source organism: Triticum aestivum (assembly GCF_018294505.1). NCBI lineage: Eukaryota > Viridiplantae > Streptophyta > Magnoliopsida > Poales > Poaceae > Triticum > Triticum aestivum. Next base: position 338,225,574 of record NC_057812.1, on the reverse strand, counting down.
GGCTGAGGCGGCCGAAAAGAAAGCGGCTGCCAAAAAGGCGGTGGCCGAACTTGAGAAGATGAAGACCGCCGGTGAAAAGCACGAGGCTCGAGTGGCCAAAGTGCAGGTGGAGCTCAAGGATGCCGTCACAAAATGTGATGCCCTTGAGCAGAAGTAAAAAGAGCAGTCCTCCAAGTTGTCGAAGATGGACAAAGAGCTCCAGGAGGCCAGAATGGAAGTGCAAGGTGTCGGAGAGGAGCTCCGCCAAGTGGAGCAAATCGCAGATGGTAAGAAATACTTATTGCAGAGTGTTTTTGCGGCAACAGTTTCGCCTTGCTGACGCGGGTATGGCGCTCTGTAGGCGTTTTTGCCGAGCATCCGAAGAATGCGGTGGGGCATTATGCCACGTCGGAGGAGAACTCTGAACATTGGCTGTTCTGGTCGCAGTTCCAGGCGCCCGAGTACCCTCCCCACCTCAGCAACCAGATGAAGCACCTGATGGAGCTCCATTAGATGGCCGAGCCGGCTCTAAAGGATCTTTGCGTCTGGCTGTGGCCCCTGATACGTCTCCACCATAGCTATATTTTTTGCTTGTTCCATGCTGTTATATTATCATTCTTGGATGTTTTACAATCATTTTATAGCAAATTTATATCATTTTTTGGGACTAACCTATTGACATAGTGCCCAATGCTAGTTGCTATTTTTTGCTTGTTTTTTACTTCGCAGAAAATCAATACTGTCAGGGATATACCTCGCGGTATGACCGGGCCGGATGTATGACCCGGCCGGACTTGACGACTCACTGGTGACCCGGTCGGATCTCTCCACTCACTGATGACCCGGCCGATCCAGGTGACTCATTTGTGACCCGACAGGCGGGTCAGAGGAGTGACAAGACCCTGAGGCCAAAAGGCAGTTCATGGAAGGCCGGCTCATGGTATGGTTGGCCGGCTTAAGAGGAAAGGCATGAGGAATATTTCCTTTACAAGGAAGCAGGACCCGGACTTGTATCCGGCTTGTAATGAAAGATAGACTAGTCCTAATCCTACTAGGACTCCATATGTAACCTACCCCTCCAACTTATATATGGAGGGACAGGGCACCCCAAGAGGGACAAGATTGACAAGTTGAGATAGACAAGACAATAGTTCTCGAGAAAGAGGTAGCTAGAGAGCACCCTTGTAATCATGAGCGCCATGATCAATATCAATGAAGCAAGATGTAGGCTTTTACCTCCACCGTGAGGGGCCGAACCTGGGTAGAAATAACCTCACGTGTCTCGTCCCACTCAACCCCTCTCAAGCTACTACGTAGATGCGTTGGCCTCACGGCTAAGTCCTCACGCTAGGACATCTGCCGTGACAATTCCACGATAGTTGGCGCCCACTATGGGGCCAGCGCACGATGGTGATGAATTCTTGGTGGGATCTACTTTAGGGATCAAGAAGCTCGAGATTAGCCAGTTGGAGAAGGCTTGGTTTGAAAGGATCTACATCAGTTTTTGAGTTCATCAGTTCAGATTTACGATCTGGGAGATTTAAGTTCTACTGAAATTAGGGTTGCGCTCTGTCCACCGTCGTCATATACTTGATTCAATTATTCCCAGGTCACCGAGACCAACAAGAATCCTGCTGAGCTGCCAAACACTGGGTTACTATGAAGAAGCTCGTGATTAACCGGCACAAAAGTATCTACATCGACTTCGAGTTCATCGATCGAGATCAAAAAGGTTTTCGGCGACAGTGAAAGAAAAGATCAATCATCGTTAGTTATTTTTTCCCTTGAAGTGGTGTTCACGACGTGGGAATACTATACGAATGCACACGGCCTGGGAAACACCAAGTTCTAAGACGGCGGCTACAGTCCGTGTGCCCCGCGTTGCTCATATTACATTGAAAAGAAAAGGAAAAAAGGAGTCCGGCACGGATTCATGCAACCCACTGGACCAGGAGGAAAAGAAAATCATTTTGTCTATTAGAATCAGGTGAAGTAGAGAAAACAAAAGAGGCCAGATTCAATGACTGAAGACTTGGGCACTAAAATTTATGTATGCAGACCAAGACAAAAAGGACTCACAGCAAGCCTGCCATGATCTCATGTTTGCACGGTTAATTTCCCCAAAGGCACTGTTGATTGTGGTGCTCAGTGGGATGCCCCAAAAGCTCCTCACATGGGGACTAAATACAGCTAAAAGTACATCTAGTACTAAGGCTACACGGATTTCCAAGTTTAATTGACACATAGGACAACCACATCTCTGCATTACGCCTGCTCCTGTGAAGATACCATATTAGCATGCATGCAGTTTTGTCGGTTACCTCCGCCGGCTCGTGTCGCCTCTGTTCTTGCCTTACCCAAATATTGTGGTCGATTGCTGCTAATGAGGAAAAGAAAGTGGCGGAATCTAGGGGAGTCCTCGTGAGGATAAACATAAATATCCTTAGTGTGCATATAGGGATTGAATGACTATTCAACAATTCGGTTTATTAGCAGATACTGTTTTTGTCAAAAAACAGTTTATCATTGCCTTGGTCTGCAATATTGTTTATGCAGGACAATTATTCACTGCAAGAGCGATGGTCGTGTCATGCATATATAGCTCGCGCCACCATTATCATGCGCTAGCATCTCACTGTTCCATGATGCTCGACGAATATATGTGCAAACCGCCATTTTTACGGCCCAATTTACATCAACATGACATGATTAATCGCACGTCCGTGCAGCTTACCGCGCCTGCGGTTGACTCACCCGTCCGCGCTGGCATACAACGCCGCGGCCGGTTCATCTGTCTCCTCCCACGGCCGACTCTGCCATGATTGATTTCAGCTTCACCATGGTGATCATCAACTCCACGGTGGATAATTTCTGGTCTAACATATTAGGTGAAATCCATACAGTATATTTTATATTACATATTGCTTTCTTTAAAAGAGCAATTACTCTGGCTTGCAAGTTCTCTAATGCATGACAAGTTGTCTACTGCAAAAGGGACCGTTATGTCACTGAGTTGTTGAATGACTCATACCAAGAGTATATAATAGTCAAATATGCAGAATATTAAGCCAACTCCTCGAGTCATCTTAAGACTCGAGGGCTACATGGACATGGCTCAGTAAATGTTGCCAGTTTAAGCAGATTCAAGAACTCCGGGTCATTGGAGGGAAGATAACCCGGTCCCGGAGGCAACTGTTATATTGATGAAAATTTAAAGGTCTTCAGAAAATTTTCGGCTTAAAATGAAGATTTCTGGTTTAAAATCCGGCTCAAGGGAAATCTGTCTCTCACAATGCTTTGCAGCTCTTAAATATCTAGTTTAAAATTCTGGTTCAAAAAGAATCCATCTCTCGCAAGTTCGAGTTCTCATTGAAAATTAAAGGTTGACAAAGAGAACATGCTGCCATGATGCGCGGTTCAAACATGGGTATCCTGCCTTATGGCCTTATCTTATTATGGTCACTTGGGGCTTCCTGCTCATTGAGCATACCTATGATTACCCTCTTGATCCGGCTTGTACTCCTTGATTGCAAATTACTTAGGGGCTTCCTGCTCATTGAGCATAGCTATGACTACCCTTTGATCCGGCTTATACGCCTCTTTGAAATGACTTGGGGGTTTTCTGCCTAAGTTAAAGAGTTACCAAAGACAACTTGCTACACTGTGCAGTTCAAACATAGGTAACCTGACTTGATGGCTTGCTAATAGATCAATTGGGGGCTTCCTGTTTAATGAACATAGCTACATGTTTACCCTTTTGATCGGCTTGGACGCTAGGTGTATTCACCAAAAATCTGGGTTATCCTACCTTTGTATGTCTGCCACTCCGACCAGGTAATCCTGGAATAACTCGCCGTACTCTTGACAGTCAATCTTATAAAGACCCTGACTTGTCAAAGTTAAAATGACGATTGGTCATGTGAGGCCCGACTTACAGGTTTGAATAAAGGATTAGCTCAATGGCTATGCGGCCCTTGAATAGCACTTGATGCTGAGGTTTGGTAGCCTATGAAAGCCTCGTTTTTCTGGTTTGATATTTTATTAGAACATTGTTTGGGTTCATATCTTTGTACCATATTGATATATGGTTTAAAATTGATTCAGGCCATGTAGCCTTGATCCCTATGATCCATATTTGAATCTATCAGGAGTTTTGATGACCCAACCTGGCTTTGGACGATAAGTCGCTAGTGTGCTTTGATTATGCGCTTGGAGTTCTGCGCTCTAAGTCTTTGGCATGTTACCCTTGCTGCATATGGCGCTGTGAGCCGGCAGTATGAATAAATTGCACAGGGCATTGCACTCTAAATCTTTGGGCTGTTACCGTTACTTCATATGGTGTTGTAAGCCGGCAGTATGAACCAATTTCATAGTCCACATAGCCTTGATTATATGACTCATCATTAAGCATCTTTGGGTTTGATAACCCGCCCTGATAGCAGACTTTAAGTCGCTAGGATATTTTGCCTTGAGTAATCAAAATGATGATATTCCATTACTCCGGGTTGATACTGGCTCCGGATTATAATTATTAAGGCATGACCATGGCATTAATCTACAGGTGTGTCTTTCAATAATGGTTTGAATATGTTGGGTTTGGCAAACCTCCCTGGCTATGGACTTTAAATCGCTAGTATACTTTGGATTGCGCAATTGGGATTATGCACTTATAAATCATTGGATTGTTACCCTCACTGGATGTGGCGATGTAAGCCGGCAATTTGAGCCAATTTTCTAGGTATATTTTTAAATAGTTGGATGAATATGTGAGGTTTGATGACCCGCCCTGGCTTTGGACGTTAAGTCACCAATATATTTTGGATTGCGCCATTTGAATCATGTGTTTATAAATCATTGGATTATTACCTTCACTGGGTATGGCGATGTAAACCAGTAGCATAAATCAATCATATAGGTATGTGTTCCTAGTTATATGAATATGTGAGGTTTGATAACTCGCCCTGGCTTTTGACTTTAAGTCGCCGGTACACTTTTGGCTTGGATGGCCTTAATTTTAGTCTTTACCATAATTGAATAAGACTATATTATGTTTGGGTTGTTACCCGCAATGGTTTTTTGACGTTAAGTCGCCAGGGCATATGTTGTTTAAACTTTGTGTAGGACATGCAGAGCTTTACACATAAGTAAAAATACTGCTATTGCTCATATGAATCATTGAGTTTAAACCCATCATCTAGCCATCTGAAGATATTGCCAGGTGAGGGAGTACTGGATTAGGGGTCTCCAGACAGCCGGATTATATCCTTTGGCCGGACTAATGGACTATGAAGATACAAGATTGAAGACTTCGTCTCATGTCCGGATGGGACTCTACTTGGCATGGAAGGCAAGCTTGGCAGTACGGATATGGATATCTCCTCCTTTGTAACTGACCTAGTGTAACCCTAGCCCCCTCCGGTGTCTATATAAACCGGAGGGTCTTAGTCCGTAGGACACAACAACATACAATCATACCATAGGCTAGCTTCTAGGGTTTAGCCTCTCTGATCTCGTGGTAGATCTACTCTTGTACTACCCATATCATCAATATTAATCAAGCAGGACGTAGGGTTTTACCTCCATCAAGAGGGCCCGAACCTGGGTAAAACATCATGTCCCCTGCCTCCTGTTACCATCCGCCTTAGACGCACAGTTTGGGACCCCCTACCCGAGATCCGCCGGTTTTGACACCGACATTGGTGCTTTCATTTAGAGTTCCTCTGTGTCGTCGCCGTTAGGCTTGATGGCTCCTACGATCATCAATAGTGATGCATCCCAGGGTGAGACTTTTCTCCCCGGACAATTTTTTGTATTCGGTGGCTTCGCACTGCGGGCCAACTCGCTTAGCCATCTGGAGCAGATCGAAAGTTATGCCCCTGGCCACCAGGTCAGGTTTGGAAGCTTAAACTACACGACCGATATCCGCGGAGACTTGATCTTCGACGGATTCGAGCCTCTGCCTTGTGCGTCGCGCGGTCATGATGAGTACAATTTAGCTCTACCATCAGACAGTGTTCAGAAGATCGCATCGGCAGCCGCTCCGACCCTCAATTCGGAGCCAGTTGCGCCGTCCATGGACGGGTGGATGGACCCCGCCACGGAGGCCTTACCCTCAGCGGCGATCGAGCCGAATATCGACCTTACCCTTCACGAGAGCCGTGTTGCCAAACTGTCGGATCCTTCCCCGGCCACGGACTCCGAACTGCCTGCGCCCGTGCCTATCAAATTTGACTGGGCGCCAATCATGGAGTTCACCTCCGCGGATATCTTTCAGCACTCGCCCTTCTACGACATACTGAATTCATTAAAGTCTCTCTCCTTGTCAGGAGAGTCCTGGCCGAACTATGTCCGTCAGGATTGGGATGTGGATGACAAAGAAATTCGCCGCCCACCCACCACCCACTTAGTAGCCACTGTCGATGACTTAACTGGCATGCTCGACTTCGACTCGGAAGACATCGACGGTATGGACGACGATGCAGGAGGCGAACAGGAACCACTTCCCACAGGGCACGGGACGCCCACTTCATCACATGACGTATACATGGTGGACACACCAAAAGAAGACAACGACGAGGAACGGAAGGACACAACAGAGGGTTGTCCCCTCGAGAATCAGTTAAAGCGGCGGCATAAGAGCCACCCCAAATCCTGCCTCGGCAGAAACAACGATCATATAGACCCAGCCTTAGAGCAGGGTGAACAATCGCCGGACCACGGCAACACGGAGAATCAAACCGAACAACCCGACTCTGTCAAAGATAATAGTTCGGACGACATCACACTGGACGGACACCCGGAGCAACAGAATGCCCGTCAAAGGCTTGTTGCCACCGCGAGGAGTCTAAAAAAGCAGAAGCAAAGGCTCAAGGCTGCGCAAGACACACTCAGAATCAGATGGAGTAAAGTACTCAACACAGCGGCGAAGTACGGCGGTAATCACCCCACCAAGAGCTACCTGAAGCGGAAGTTTCTACCTGAATTCGATGAGGAGGCCCTAGATCCCCCGCAACCAAAAATTAAAATGGCCATCTGGCCGGATAGACGACCTCACGGCCAACATAGAGCGGCAAACAACGCCGCACATAAGCCAATACGCGATCCACGCGAGGGTTCGCATCAAAGGGATGGCGCAACCAGATCCATCTATGGACCACGCAAGCGTGCTCCAGCATACAATGCAACACAACAAACAACCGAACATCATGGTACACCTAGATACAGGGGTGCCGCACACCCCCTATGTTTCACCGACGAGGTGCTGGACCATGAATTTACATAGGGATTCAAACCCGTAAACATAGAGGCATACGACGGAACAACAGACCCTGGGGTTTGGATTGAGGACTATATCCTCCATATCCATATGGCTCGAGGAGATGATCTCCGTGCCATCAAGTACTTACCCCTCAAGCTCAAAGGGCCAGCTCGGCACTGGCTCAAAAACCTCCCCGAAAGCTCCATTGGAAGCTGGGAAGAGCTCGAAGACGCTTTTTGGGCAAATTTTCAAGGGACTTATGTCCGACCTCTGGATGCGGACGATTTAAGTCATATAACTCAACAGCCCAGAGAGTCAGCCCGAAAGCTTTGGAACAGGTTTCTTACTAAAAAGAACCAAATAGTCGACTGTCCGGACACCGAAGCCTTGGCAGCTTTTAAACACAGCGTCGGAGACAAATGGCTTGCCAGACACCTCGGCCAAGAAAAGCCGAGAACAATGGCAGCATTAACAAGCCTCATGACCCGCTTTTGCGCGGGCGAGGACAGCTGGCTAGCCCGATGCAGCACCAGCGACCCAAGTACAGCCGAAGTTAGAGATGAAAACAGGAAATCACGACGCAGCAAAAATAAAAAGCGCCGGAATAAAGAAGACAACCCGAAGAGCACGGTGGTAAACGCCGGATTCAAAAGCTCTCGGCCAGGTTAGCAAAAGCCGCCCTGTAAAGGCGCCAGAGATGAACTGTCCAGCCTAAACAAAATTCTGGACCAAATATGTCAGATCCATAGCACCCCCGATAAACCTGCAAATCATACCCACAGAGAATGTTGGGTCTTCAAGCAGTCCGGCAAGCTCAACGCCGTACACAAGGGGGAGGATACACCAATCGAAGACGAGGATGAGCCTCTCAAGCAAGACACTGGGGAACAAAAGAAATTTCCACCAGAAGTCAAAACAGTACACGTGTTACACATGATCAAGGGGAGAAACAAAGCGGCACTACCAGAGAAATATGCCCAAGGGCCTATCACCACGAAGTCCTACAACTGGCCATCCCAACCGATCACTTTCGACCATCAGGATTACTCAGCAAGTATCCAGCGTGCAGGATGGGCTGCCTTGGTATTAGATCCAATAATTGACGGATACCACTTCACACGAGTCCTGATGGACGGTGGCAGCAGTCTAAACCTGATATATCAGGATACAATCCGCAAAATGGGGATAGACCCACCGAAAATTTGCCACAGCAATACTACCTTTAAAGGAGTAACGCTCGGCCCAGTGGCTCATTGCACGGGCTCCCTACTACTAGAGGTTATATTCGGCTTCCCCGATAACTTCCATAGCGAAAATTTAACCTTCCACATTGCTCCATTCCAAAGTGGCTATCAAGCACTACTTGGATGCGAAGCTTTCGCTCGCTTTAATGCAATACCGCATTAGCTTCCCTCACACTTAAGATGCCCGGTCCATGTGGCATCATTACAGTAAATGGAAATATTGAGCGATCCCTGCGCGCCGAAGAGAGTGCGGCTGCCTTGGCAGCCGCACACTAAAACGGCCTCACCATCTAAAGCATTCGATAGGTCGTCAAGACTACGGACACGGTTAGACGAGTCCGACGCAGCTATATGTAATTCATATAGGTTTGATGGCCACACCCCTATTACAAATACAAGGGGCTCAACGCGCGCAGACAAGTGGCAATTTTTACTCATCTTGAATTGTACATGGTTTCTTTAATATAACCTACCTTTTTGCACGACAACTTCTCACCTAAGTTCCTCTCTTTTACAGATGACCATCATGCTACACCCGTCCAGGATACGGCACAATGGAGACACAGGCGCAGCCGTGCAGCAGGGACCCGTTCCAAGGATTCTTTTTAGATTAAGACCCTGCGTAAACCTTTCTTACTGTCTCTTGTTGATACACATCCCTCGGATTCTCAGTACTATTGAGAAGGATGCTGACGTCTTGGCATGTGGCCACGTCAGAATAATGCACGTACCTGGACACCAGAGGCTTCTTACAAAGGGCACTGTTTAGGCCTGGTTTATACCATAAAAGACCGAATACCGTAGGGAGTGTTCGGCGTCGCGAGTTTGGCCTTATATGCATCAGCTCCGAATCATGTCTTTGGTCAAATGTTGGGTTTGCCCGGCTCCCGTGTTTTGCTGCCTTACATTCCGCTCTATCGGCTAAGGCGGCACCAGGAGAACTACTGCGATTGTGCCCCGGTTCATCCGGACGAGCACCTTAGTAGAGAAAGTCGAAAACTGACTGTCATGATATAGCGTGAGACTGGTCAACCACTCGATGACCCATCAGAATGTTAGAATTCCTCCACCTTAACGAAGGGCCGTTTCCCGGCCAGGCATGTACGCACCCCGAATTCGGGAGAGTGCGGAGCCACCAGGGGCTATATAGTAGTCCCAACGTCAAACTCCTATGGCTAAGTGAAAGTGTTAAAGCATTATAGTCCGGTTGCCTCGTTCGCTGCGCTATCACCTCCTTATTAGGACCAAGACATTGGATTCAGTGTGAACACGCGTTTTTTGCAAACACCCCCGCATTATATGCGTGGAGGCTGAAGCCGACGATTTCAATCTTTCAGGTTATATATAGGGTCGCGCTATTCGTCACCCTGGATGAGGAATAGTTATTCTTCACCCCCCCTCTATTTTACCATCAATGCACCGTAATTTTACGTTCCGTAAGTTTTGTCTTATCTTCGACGCAAAAAGGGACCGTAAGAAAATATATAATCGTCGTAAAAAATATTTTATGTTATGTAAAATTACAAACGTAAAAACACAGTCTAAAATACACATAAACTGCAAATTTTCTTGTCTTATGACCTATATTTTTTAAATAATTTATGTCAAATTTTACGTAGTGAATCAATAGGAATGTAACTATTTGAATTCGAAACGTAATTTAATTATGAAGTGATCATAAGATTACCTCGGGTGAAAAATAACTTATTGTACACCCTGGGTGATGAATAACATCACTATATATATACATAAACGGCCGCATAGGAGGCATCATATTACTTTTAGGCAAAAGTATAAATACAACCTTAATAAATTTGATAAACATTGTTTTTACAATGGGAATACATATCACTCAAACATAATATTCTTCGAGCACTGGGCCTCTATCAAACGAGCACCCTCAAGAACTTCTTCAAAATAGTGCTCGGCAGCCACTCGGCCTATGGCCGAACCCTGCGCCGCAGCAGTGGTAGCATCCATCTCCGCCCAGTATGCTTTGACACGGGCAAGGGCCATCCGCGAGCCTTCTATGCACGCCGATCTCTTCATCGCATTGATGCGTGGCACCGCACCAAGGAACTGCAGCACTAAGCTTTGCTTTTGCACGGCATCTGTTCGGCTTTGGCTCTTCCGGCCATAGATGATCTACGACGGACCTCATGGCGAGTCCGGACAATCTATTGAGTTCGTCCAATTTGGAAAGTTGATCAGTTAGTGGAAGAGGACGCTCTGTAACGTTAAACTGCGACCAGAATAGCTTGTCCACTTCACGATCTGTTTGATCTCGGAAGTATTCGGCCGCATCGACAGCACTCGCCGTCAAATCCAGATATGCGTCTGCCGAACTCCACAGCCGATCCAGAGGAGCATATTGCGGATCTCCGAACTTCCTCTGCAGCAAAAAGGGCCTCCTAGCCACAATATCACCAGCCTCACACAGCTCTTCCTTCTTTTCCCTCATGGCAGAGCGGGTGTCTTTGGCCGCCATCGTGGCCTTTTCGAGGTCCGTCGCCTTCGCTTGGTTTTCTTCTTCAAGGAACCGGCAACGGTCGGTAGTGTCTTTTAACTTTACAGCCAGCTTGGTCATCTTTTCTTTGCTCTCGCAATGCGCGGCCTTCTCGGCTCTTAACTCTTCGGCCGCCTTTAAAGCGGCCGCATTACTAATCCTTGTTTGTTCGTTGGCTCAGGCAAGTTCCGCCCGAAGGGTCTCCACGGCGGCAGCTCCATCTGCAGTCACAACATATTAAAGATACTGGCATCATGTTGCTCTTACTATGTGACATTGACTGGAAAAACATTACTTACCCTGTGCCTCGTCAAGGCGCTTGTTAACAAGCTCGATGTCAACATCTGCCGCATCCAGTTGCCGCTTTAGTTCGGCAAACTCATTAGTTCGGCCAGCCACCGGAGCTTCCATCACCTCCAGATAAAGCGGTATGGTTATTACCTGGGACTACGATCCTCTATTCGCCGCTGTTCTCGGCGACAACCTGAGTCTCAGGGGCTACTATCTACATAGGGCACACCTAAAATGTGCGGTACCATCACAGATGTACATCATTTTATGTACCTCAAAGCCCGTCAATAGACTCATAAAGGCGTCATGCAACTCGCTTTCGGCGGATGAAATCCTTTCCATCACCGTCCATCAATGTACGGTGTTCTTCCGAGATGGTCGCCCGCCTTAGCAGATCCCTCAGTGCATCCGACCGCATACCAGACGGCGCCGGACTCTTTTGTTTGCTCTCTTCGAGAGCCGGATGCTGGGGACTTCGGGTGACTATAGGATTATCTTCTGGCCTCACCAGATCCGGAGAGGCCCTCCATGACGACACTTCAAGGTCGCCCGCTTCTTGAGCTGGGGAGTCCGGGGGAGGCGTTTCGCTCTCCATCATCTCCAGAAGAAGGTCCCCTAAAGACGAGCTCCGTTGAGAAGGGCTAAGATCTGAACTGCGAGATAAATGCTTCAGTTATTTTCCTCGGAAGTCAGGTAGAATATCTTTACTATTAAGTATTTTTTGATCACTTACGGCTCGTTAGAGGGCTGATCCCCGCGTGGACTTTGTGTGGCAAAAGCACCCTCTGAGGCAGGACCCTCTGGTGGAGACTTCTTCTCCCGTTTGGAAGCCTTGGTTTCCGGATCTTTAGAGGCAGTCCGCTTCCTTCCCCGAAGCGAGAGAAGGTCAGATTCTTCCCCTTGGTTATCCTCCTTCACGGAGGCGCTCATTCCCTCGGTTGGAATTGGTAGTGTTGGGGGCCCGCTTTTGACCTCATTATTCCCCCCTTTATCTTCCTTTGAGGGCTCCGGGCAAGGTGCTTGCTCGAGCATCTTTTCCAGTACCGGATTCTCCAAACCCTCGGGAAGGGGGGCCGAACACCGAATCATCTTCGCCTTTGTTAGCCAGTCCTGGTCAAAGAGCGATTTCTGAGAATGAAGTCATGGTAAATGAAAGACGGTGTGTTCGGCTAGAGGATTACTTACTTGGTCGGCGGTACGGTTGCTGCTCAGGCCCACGTCCTCGGTAGTATCTGGACACTCTATTTGGGGTCCGAAGAATGATTCGTACATCTCCTCATGCGTCAGGCCGAGGAAATTCTGAATAGTGCGTGGCCCTTCTAGGTTGAACTCCCACATGCGGACGGGCCGGCGTTTGCAAGGCTGGACTCGACGAACCAGCATGACTTGCACCACCGTAACCAGACTGAAATCTCCGTCGAAGAGATCTTGAATGCGGCTTTGCAGTATAGGCATGTTGAGGGAGTCCTGGATTAGGGGGTGTTCGGATAGACGGACTATACCTTCAGCCGGACTCCTGGACTATGAAGATATAAGATTGAAGACTTCGTCCCGTGTCCGGATGGGACTTTCCTTGGCATGGAAGGCAAGCTTGGCTATGCGATATTCAAGATCTCCTACCATTGTAACCGACTCTGTGTAACCCTAACCCTATCCGGTGTCTATATAAACCGGAGGGTTGTAGCCCGTAGAGGATCAACTCTATACACAATCATACCATAGGCTAGCTTCTAGGGTTTAGCCTCCTTGATCTCGTGGTAGATCTACTCTTGTACTACCCATATCTTCAATATTAATCAAGCAGGAGTAGGGTTTTACCTCCATCGAGAGGGCCCGAACCTGGGTAAAACAAAGTGTCCCCAGTCTCCTATTACCATCCGGCCTAGACGCACAGTTCGGGACCCCCTACCCGAGATCCACCGGTTTTGACACCGACATTGGTGCTTTCATTGAGAGTTCGTCCGTGTCGTCGCCTTTAGGCCCGATGGCTCCTTCGATCTTCAACAACGATGTGGTCCGGGGTGAGACTTTCCTCCCCGGACAGATCTTTTTCTTCGGCGGCTTCGCACTGCGGGCCAATTCGCTTGGCCACCTTGAGAAGATCGGAAGCTACGCCCCTGGCCATCAGGTCAGGTTTGGAAGCCTAAACTACACGGCTGACATCCGCGGAGACTTGATCTTCGACGGATTCGAGCCACAGCCAAGCGTGCCGCACTGTCTCGATGGGCACGATATAGCTCTGCCGCCGAACAGCGCCTTGGAGGCCGCAAACGCATCGGTTTTGACCATTGATTCAGAACTGACTGCGCCGATCGAGGATCAGCGGTTGGACGCTCCCTCAGGGGCTGCGATCTCAGAGGCGATCGAGCCGAACTCCAGCCCCGCACTCTTCATGGCCCGTGACTTCGAGGAGCCGGATCCCTCTCCGAACTCCGAGCCCCCCGCGCCCCTGCCAATCGAATCCGAGTGGGTGCCGGTAATGGAGTTCACCGCAGCGGACACCTTTTAGCATTCACCTTTTGGCGACATCCTGAATTCTCTTAAGTCTCTCTCTTTATCAGGAGAGCCCTGGCCGGACTACGGTCAGCAAGGGTGGGATACGGACGGTGAGGAAATTCAAAACCCACCCACCACCCACTTTGTAGCCACTGTCGACAACTTAACCGACATACTTGACTTCGGCTCCGAAGACATCGACGGCATGGACGATGATATAGGAGACGAACAGGAACCAGCACCTGTAGGGCGCTCGAAAGCCACCTCGTCATATGACATATACATAGTGGATACTCCAAAAGATGGAGATGGCGATGGAACAATGGGGGATAACGCCCCCAAGAAACAGCCAATGCGCCAGCGTCAACGGCGCCGCTCTAAATCCCGCCAAAGCAAAAACGGTGATTCCGGCACGGGAGATAATACTACCCCGGACAGCGCCGAAGAACATCCACCTCAGCAAGATTCGGCACAGGAAGATGGAGAAGCCAGCCCTCACGAGAGAGCGGCAGACCAAGAGGTCAAGGATGATAACTATATGCCTCCCTCCGAAGACGAGGCAAGCCTCGATGACGACGAATTCGTCATACCATCAGACCCCGCCGAACAAGAGCGTTTTAAACGCAGGCTTTTAGCCATGGCAAGCAGCCTCAAGAAAAAGCAGCAGCAGCTTAGAGCTGCCCAAGATTTGCTAGCTGACAGATGGACTGAAGTCCTTGCGGCCGAAGAGTATGAACTCGAATGCCCCTCCAAGAGTTACCCGAAGCACAGGCCGCTACCCTGATCAAAGGAGGAAGCACCTACATCACCAGCGCATGACATGGCAGACCGGCCACCCCGTGGCCATGACAGAGAGGCCGCTCAGCCCTCCACCCAAGCCATGCCCCGACGCCGCACAACTAAGGCACGGGAAAATGCGCCCGACCTGCGAGACATACTGGAGGATAAAGCAAGACAAACAAGATCGATCTACGGATCGCGCAGGCGCCCTACGGCATGTGACAATGATCTTTACTCTGGATACAACAAATCCGGCCGGGCCGAACACAACAGACATAGCTCTTCCGAGTTGCGTCATGATATAGCCCAGTATAGAGGCGCCGCACACCCGCTATGCTTCACGAATGAAGTAATGGATCATAAAATCCCAGAGGGCTTCAAACCCGTAAACATTGAATCATACGATGGCACCACAGACCCGGTGGTATGGATCAAGGACTATCTCCTTCACATCCACATGGCACACGGCGATGATCTACACGCCATCAAGTACCTCCCGCTCAAACTTAAAGGACCGGCCCGGCATTGGCTTAACAGCTTGCCATCAGACTCAATCGGTTCTTGGGAGGACCTAGAAGCCGCATTCCTCGATAACTTCCAGGGCACTTATGTACGACCGCCGAATGCCAACGACTTAAGCCACATAATTCAGCAGCCAGAAGAATCAGCCAGACAATTCTGGACACGATTCCTAACAAAGAAAAACCAGATAGTCGACTATCCGGATGCATAGGCCCTAGCAGCCTTCAAGCATAACATCCGCGACGAGTGGCTTGCCCGGCACCTGGGACAAGAAAAGCCGAAATCCATGGCAGCACTCACGACACTCATGACCCGCTTTTGCACGGGAGAAGACAGTTGGCTGGCTCGCAGTAACAACTTATCAAAGAACCCTGGTAATTCGGATACCAAGGACAAAAGTGGCAGGACACGTCGGAATAAGCAAAAACGCCATGTTAACAGCGACAGCAATGAAGAGACGGCAGTCAATGCCGGATTCAGAGGCTATAAATCCGGTCAGCGGAAAAAGCCATTCAAAAAGAATACTCAGGGCCCGTCCAGTTTGGACCGAATACTCCATCGCTTGTGCCAGATACATGGCACCCCCAAAAAGCCAGCCAATCACACTAACAGGGATTGTTGGGTGTTCAAGTAGGCAGGCAAGTTAAGAGCTGAAAACAGAGACAAGGGGCTGCACAGCAATGACAAAGAGCCCAAGCCGCCGAACAACAATGGACAGAAGGGCTTTCCCCCACAAGTGCGGACGGTGAACATGATATACGCAACCCACATTCCCAAGCGGGAGCGGAAGCGTGCGCTACGGAACGTATACGCGATGGAGCCAGTCGCCCCAAATTTCAACCCATGGTCCTCCTGCCCGATCACCTTTGATCGAAGGGACCATCCCACTAGCATCTGTCATGGCGGCTTCGCCGCATTGGTTCTCGACCCAATCATCGACGGATTTCACCTCACAAGAGTCCTCATGGACGGCGGCAGTAGCCTGAACCTGCTTTATCAGGACACAGTGCGGAAAATGGGCATAGATCCCTCAAGGATCAAACCCACAAGAACGACCTTTAAAGGCGTTATACCAGGTGTAGAAGCCAACTGTACAGGCTCAGTAACACTTGACGTGGTCTTCGGATCCCCGGATAATTTCCGAAGCAAAGAGTTAATCTTCAATATAGTCCCGTTTCGCAGTGGCTATCACGCCCTGCTCGGACGAACCACATTCGCAAAATTCAATGTGGTGCCACATTACGCATATCTCAAACTCAAGATGCCAGGCCCTCAAGGAGTAATCACGGTCAACGGAAACACCAAACGCTCCCTCCGTACGGAGGAGCATACGGCGGCTCTCGTAGCGGAGATATAAAGTAGCCTTCTTAGGCAATTCCCCAGTCCGGCCATTAAAAAGCCAGACACCGCCAAGCGCGCCCGGAGTAACCTACAGCAGGACCGCCTGGCACACTCTGAGAAAGCGTAGCAATGCGGCCCCAACCCCAGCTTTCGCGACCTAGCGAAACCAGTACCTCGCGTACACAACTACGCCCTTGAAATACCATGGGCATAGGGGAAGGGGCACAATAAACGGCACGCCCAACATACGGCTTAAAACGTACTAGGGGCTGTCGGATTCTTTTTTTAATTTTTTCTTACTTTCAGGACTCCATACTTCGGATGACCTGTTCGGGAACTCGACTGCCGCACAAACGATGCAAGATCCAGGGAGGCAGACAAGCCATGCCGCATTATGGAACTCCCAGGTGGTCTCTGTTACGAGCGGTATCCCTATTTTAAATACAATTCCGCGGCCTACCCCTGGTCAGGACATACTGAATAGTCCAATATCTTTTGCTTATCGCACTATTTGTATCGTTCGGCTTTGATAAATAGCCTCTCTATAAACAATGCTTAGCTTCTCGTCTATTTTTTGCATTACTCTATTTTATATATGTTCATTAATGACATGTTGCACCCGTACACTATGGTACGGCAAGTACGCCAGGGGCTTCAGTACCCTTTAATATGGTGTGAGAAGTCCGTACACTTTCACAAGTGCGGCACCCCGAACTTATATCACTATATGCATCGGCTCCAAATCATTATTTGGGTCAATAGTTGGGTTTGCCCGGCTCCTATGTTTTGGTGCCTTACGTTGCGCTATATCGGCTAAGGTAGCACTAGGAGAACCACTGCGATTGTGCCCCGGTTGAGCTGGGCTAAGCACCTCAGTGGAGAAAGCTAAAACTGACTGTCATGATGAGGCGAGAGACCGGTCGCTGTTCGAGAGGTTTTTTGGGTCCCTAAAGGCCTATGCCGCTTCGAGTGAGGAGCTGGATAGCCCCAGCCAAGGCGTGGATAGCGCCCTGAACTCGGTCTTCCGAACTAGGGGCTTCGCCGAAATTTAAAATTATAAAGTTCTATGGCTAAGTGAGAGTGTTCAAGCATTATAGTCCGATTGCCTGGTTCGCCGTGCTGAGCGCCTCCCTCGAAGGACCCAACTATGGGAAAAAGAGTGCTCAAGTTTATCCCCGAACACCCCAGCACTAGTGGCATGGGGGCAAAAGCCGACGACTGGCCATCTCTCAATTTTTTAGATAAACGGCCGCACAGAATATAATATTTTAAATTCAACAAGCATTGCTTAAGCGCCTATGAACAAGTTTTCAGTGCATAGGATAAAAACGAGCGAGTTTATTCAAAAATTACATCCTTGGAACATTCATCTGCCACAAGGCAAGCACCCGCAAGAACATCCTTGTAATAGTTCTCGGGCTTGCGATGCTCCTTCCCCGGCGGCGGCCCGTCCTTCACAAGCTTCTCACCATCTAGCTTACCCCAATGCACCTTTACACGGGCAAGGGCCCTACGGGCACCTTCGATGCAGACGGAGCACTTGAGGACCTCGAGCCTTGGACATGCCTCCACCAGCCGCCGCACCAGCCCGAAGTAGCTCCCAGGCAGGGCCTCTCCGGGCCACAGTCGAACTATGAAGCCCTTCATGGCCTGTTCGGCCACCTTGTGGAGTTCGACCAGCTGTTTTAGCTGGTCGCTCAAGGGCACAGGGTGTCCGGCCTCAGCATACTGAGACCAGAACACCTTCTCCGTCGAGCTGCCCTCCTCAGCTCGGTAGAATGCAGCGGCATCGGATACGCTGCGGGGAAGATCTGCGAATGCCCCTGGAGAACTCCGGATTCAGGTAAGTAACAAGTAGTTTACTTTTATATTTCTGCTTTGCATAAAGAATGCCTTACTCGCTGCTATCTTCTTCATATCCTCCAACTCTCGGAGGGCCTTTTGGGCTTCAGCCTTGGCAGACTTGGCAGTCTCAAGGGCCGTCGCGAGCTCGGACGCTCGGGTCTCTGACTCAAGCTCCAAACTCTCATGTTTTCTCTTGAGGGCCTGAAGCTCTTGCTGCACCTCGCCGACCTAAGCCCCAAGTTTTTCTCGCTCGGTGCGCTCCGTGGCCGTTTTGTTTTCGGCCTCAGACAGCGCCTGCTTGAGGGTCGCCACCTTAGTCATGGCCCCTACAATAAGCAGTACAATCCTGTTATTTTTTGCAATCACGCCTCTCTATAGGCACTTATTTCTGTAAGGTATTTCTTACCTTCTTTGTCCTCGAGTTACCGCTTGGCAAGGCCGAGCTCTTGCTCGGACCGCTCGAGTCCCTGTTTCAGGACACCCACCTCCGCAGTCAGTGCGGCAGTGGACAGCAGCGAAGCCTGCATACGCATATTGACTCTTTATTGTTAGACTCCTGCGAAATTTAATAGATCCTCTATTCGACTTTTCTTTCCGAACGCCAAATAGAGCATCAGGGGCTACTGTCTATGCGGTAATATTTTTACATATTTTTACTTACCTCGAAGCCTGTTAGGAGGCTAGCGCAAGCTTCACTGAGCCCGCTCTTGGCAGACTGGACCTTCTGGATCACCGTACTCATAATAGTACGGTGCTCCTCGTCAATGGAGGCGCCTTCAAGCACCTCCAGCAGATTGTCCGGCACCTCTGGTTGGACGGAGGTTGTCGGCTCAGAAGACTTGCTCCTCTTGGAAGGAGCTCGCCTACCGCGGTCCGGAATCGTTGAAGATTCCGGCACGGCGTCCGGCTTAAGGCCGGACTTGGAGCCCTAGGGGGTCTTGTCCCCTTTACTCCTGGAGTCCGGGAGGTTGCCTTGCGGCTCCTCCAGGACCACCTCCTCCTGCCCCAGAGCTTGTCGTGATGCCACTTAGGCGTCGTTCGCAGTGCGGGGGGAGACAGCGGGCGGAACGGAGTTCACGTCCGATGAATCCAGGGAGCCGCTCGATGACTCATTGAGTTCGGCCCGGGGCGGGCTGCATATGTATGATCGACATTAGGTAAAGCTGTACAACAAAGGAACATCATGAGTTACTCTGATATCCGAACTTACAATTTCGTCGGACGCTTGGCCCTGTCCGGCCACTCCTCTTCATCTTCTTCGGCGTCGGGGGAATAGTCCGGCGGAGGGGTCTTCCTCTTCCTGGACCCCTCGGCCTCCCCAGTTGGGGCAGCCTCCCTCTTCTTTCCTCCCCCCGCTGGAGGGGGAGAGGTTTCTTCTTCCTCCTCCTCGTTTTCATGGGAGGAGGGCGTCTCGGACTCGTCGGATGACGAGTCCGACAACACCACATTACGGGTACTCTTCGAGTCCCCGTGGTCTTCTTCTTCTTAGCCTTCTTCTCCGGCACCACATAAGGCGCCGGAGTCAGCAGCTTCACCAGTAGAGCTGGGGCTGGGTCTTCGGGCAGCGGAGCCGGACAGTTAATCGGTTCGGCCATCGCCTGCCAAGCCTGTCAAAGGCAAGGGAGTTTAGATCCCGCATAGAGTCAAACTATGAAAAAAGCTTGAACATCCTATAACAGGTGTAGATAGCATACCTTGCTAGCGTGACGCTGTGAGCTGTATCCGCGGTCCTCGGAAGCGGATGCGGGAGCCTCGGCGCCCTTGAATAGAATCTTCTAGGCATCTTCGTACGTTGTGTCGAAGAGCCTGCTGAGGTTTTGATGCTGCGCCGAGCCGAACTCCCAGAGATTGAAATCCCGTTGATGGCACGGGAGGATCCGGCGGACGAGCATAACCTGGATTATGTTGACAAGCCGGATTGGCTTATTCACCAGGGACCGGATGCATGTTTGCAATCCGTTCACCTCTTTCTCGTCGCCCCACGACAGGCCCGTCTCTTTCTAGGACACAAGCCGCGTGGGGGGTCCGGATCGGAACTCAGGGACCGCGGTCCATTCCGGATCGCGTGGCTCGGTGATATAAAACCACCCAGATTGCCATCCCTTTAGGGTCTCCATGAAAGAGCCCTCGAACCATAGGGCGTTGGCCATCTTGCCCGCCATGGCGCCTCCACACTCCGCCTGGCTGCCGCTCACCACCTTGGGCTTGACGTTGAAAGTCTTGAGCCAGAGGCCGAAATGGGGGCGGATGCGGAGAAAGGCCTCGCACACGATGATAAACGCCGAATGTTGAGGATGAAGTTCGGAGCCAGATCGTGGAAATCCAGTCCGTAGTAGAACATGAGCCCCCGGACAAATGGGTGGAGTGGAAAACCCAGTCGCGGAGGATGTAGAGGAGAAATACCACCCTCTCATGGGGCGTTGGGGTGGGGATAAGTTGTCCCTTCTCGGGAAGCCGGTGCGCGATGTCCTTGGACAGATACCCGGCCTTCCTTAGCTTCTTGATTTTGTCCTCCATAACAGTGGAGACCATCCATTTGCCTCCCGCTCCGGACATTGCTGGAGAAGGTTGAGGTGGGAAGTGCGGGCTTGGGCGCTGGAGCTCGGGTGCGTGAGGGATGGGTAGGCAAGGGAGGAAGAAGGCGTAGGTAAATAGGGTGGATCCTTATCCCCTTATATAGGCGGATGCGGTTATGCGTCCCCACTTGCCTAATAAAACTCGCTTGCCTCCCGAGCGCCGTGATAAATGGCGCGGTTGGGTTACCCACATCCGTATTAATGAGAATCCCGTAAAAAGGGTACACGATCTCTGCTTTGACAAGACGTGCCAAGGAAACCACCTCGCAAAACATGCTGAGGTGGGGAAGTAAAAACGATTCGAGTAGAGGATTTGGCTGTAGTGTGATGGCGCACTGCAGAATACGTCAGCAGATTTGATTTGTGTTAATATTATTCTCTCTATAGCAATATGTGGAAACTTATTTTACAGATCCGGACACTACTCTTGGTGAATTAAAATCTTCTATGAAGGACTTGGAGGAGGAACCCGCCTTGCAATGCCAAAGACAATTTGCGCGTCGGACTCGTCGTCATTGAAGCTTGGTTCAGGGGCTACTAAGGGAGTCCTGGATTAGGGGGTGTTCGGATAGCCGGACTATACCGTCAGCCGGACTCTTGGACTATGAAGATATAAGATTGAAGACTTCGTCCCGTGTCCGGATGGGACTTTCCTTGGCGTGGAAGGCAAGCTTGGCGATGCGATATTCAGGATCTCCTACCATTGTAACCGACTCTGTGTAACCCTAACCCTATCCGGTGTCTATATAAACCGGAGGGTTGTAGCCCGTAGAGGATCAACTCCATACACAATCATACCATAGGCTAGCTTCTAGGGTTTAGCCTCCTTGATCTTGTGGTAGATCTACTCTTGTACTACCCATATCTTCAATATTAATCAAGCAGGAGTAGGGTTTTACCTCCATCGAGAGGGCCCGAACCTGGGTAAAACAAAGTGTCCCCAGTCTCCTGTTACTATCCGGCCTAGACGCACAGTTCGGGACCCCCTACCCGAGATCCGCCGGTTTTGACACCGACACATGTCCTTGGCTGGACCCCAACTCAGCCCTCTGCTAATCCATGACATCAGTTGTGGTGGAGGGCCCGAGCGGAAAGTAGGGGCGGCCACCCACTTGGCACTTCTGGGAGCTGTCATGTAAAACCACTCCCACCGCCGTAATCCGGACACCTCTGGAAAGGAACCCTTTGGCCATGGAGCTCCATCGATTTTACTTATTAATACGCCTCTGCACGCTACGTGCTACCCCTCGACCATCTTCGGCTTCACGTCAAAGGTCTTGAGCCACAGGCCGAAGTGAGGGGTAATGCGGAGGAAGGCCTCACATACGACAATAAATACCGAGATGTGGAGAAAGGTATCCGGGGATAGATCGTGGAAATCTAGCCCGTAATAGAACATCAAACCCCTAACAAAGGGATCTAGGGTGAGGACTAGGCCTCAGAGGAAGTGGGAGATGAACACAACGTCATCGTTGGGTTCGGGAGTAGGGACGACCTGCCCTCGGGCAGGCAGCCGATGCGAAACCTCGATGGTCAGGTATCTGGCCTCCCTCAACTTCTTGATATCCTCTTCCATAACGGAGGAGGGCATCCACCAGCCTTGAAGGCTAGATCGGGACATGATTGAAGGTCCGAAGCACCTGAACTGGGCTTTGGGTGTTAGAACTTGAGGCGGGGGAAGGATTCGATTGAGCACGGGAGGGAAAAAAGTAAAAGCCTTGTCCCTTTATAAAGAGGGTGAATATCAAGCGTCCTCCTAGTGGCCGTTTGGGACTTGCCTAAAATCTAGGAGTCCTAGGCACGGTTGGGTTACCCACGACCGTATTGATGAGAATCCCGTAATTAGGGGAACACGATCTCTACTCTGACAAGACGTCTCAAGGAACCGCCTCGCGTTATGTGTGGAGCTGGTTGAAGAAAAACGGTTCGAATAATCACCGAGCCATGGCCTGACGTCATGTTGCCAAAGCGTGTCATTAGATTGAGATTTGTGGAAATATTATTCTCTCTACGGTGGTATGTGGAATTTATTTTGCAGGGTCGGACACTATCCTGGTATTCAAACTCTTCTGTGATATGTTCGGAGGAGGAACCCGCCTTGCAATGCCGAAGAAAACACTGCACGCCGGACTCATCGACATTGAAGCCTGGTTCAGGGGCTACTGAGGGAGTCCGGGATTAGGGGTCTCCGGACAGCCGGATTATATCCTTTGGCCGGACTAATGGACTATGAAGATACAAGATTGAAGACTTCGTCTCGTGTTCGGATGGGACTCTACTTGGCGTGGAAGGCAAGCTAGGCAGTACGGATATGGATATCTCCTCCTTTGTAACCGACCTTGTGTAACCCTAGCCCCCTCCGATGTCTATATAAACCGGAGGGTCTTAATCCGTAGGACACAACAACATACAATCATACCATAGGCTAGCTTCTAGGGTTTAGCCTCTCTGATCTCGTGGTAGATCTACTCTTGTACTACCCATATCATCAATATTAATCAAGCAGGACGTAGGGTTTTACTTCCATCAACAGGGCCCGAACCTGGGTAAAACATAGTGTCCCCTGCCTCCTGTTACCATCCGCCTTAGACGCACAGTTCGGGACCCCCTACCCGAGATCCGCCGGTTTTGACATCGACACCAGGTTATCCAGCTCCGGGTTATATAGCTCAATATTGAGTTTATTGAGGCTATGAGCCGCCAAAGTGATCTTTTCAAAAACTGGACATGACTATGAGCCGCCATGGATGGGGTTATCAATTCCTGATTTTTTGCAAAGGTTATAAGCTGCTGGGTTGCATCCCGGGGTACAATGGATGTGCATTAAGTCGCCATCACCCAAGAGCCGCCGGGTATTGAACTCTGGATTTACTTGTCAACAGATAAGGTATTCAAATCTTTAATATCCAAATTTGGCTAGATTTTCATTATAATGTTGAATGATTGAGGTTTTCAAACCAAACTATATTATTCAAATCTTGAATAGCCAAACTGGTGGATTTTTATTATGGTTATCAATAACCAGTATTATGATTGAGGATTTCAAAGTCGCTTTAGTGCAATGGTTATCATTTCTTTATCAATAGATATGATTCATTCTACAATGAAAGGAATAGTCCCGAGTCGTTGCAGGCACACGACCCGGCACTTGGGGGATACATTATTCAAATCATGATTATATCAAATATGGAAGTCCCATGTCGCTGCAAGCATGCACAATGACACTTGGGGGCTAATGCAAAGTCATTTTTTGCTCGCCTTATTGAAGACCTGACTCATCACATCGTAATGAGCTGGTACTTAGGGTCTACTAATTTCTCCTATCAAAAATTCCAAGTACACAAGCTTTAATCCATTATATTGAAGGGTCTGTTGCTTAGTTGGTAGAGCACAAGGCTCTTAACCTTGTGGTCGTGGGTTCAAGCCCTATCATGGAGGCTACATCATATGATGTTATTTTCAATGAAGTATATATAAAGTCCCAGCTCAGTATTTTCTTGCTGAGCTGGCTCTTGGGGGCTACACGTTGTTGTTCAAGTCTACAGGATCATTTCTACAAAGTCCCTACCCATTATTGCATAATGACCCGGCCCATGGGGGATACACTGGTTGAAGTTTTTATGAGCATAGGGCAATTACAAGTCCCAGGTTGCTGCAAGCATGACAACCCGGCACTTGGGGGCTACATATGTGGAATATTTAGTTTTGACTAGTTTTTGAGATGAACAACCTGGATTTCTTCAAGGTTGTGACATTTATATTGAAGCAAGTCTTAAGCTGTTACTATGCTCCCTTCTTAAGACATGGGGGCTACAAGTGATATGCATATAAGGGAGGTACATTTTCAAGCTTGACATTAGCAACAATTATGACCCGGTGCCATCAATATTTACAAACCGATAATTTTAGCATTGATAAACCGGCAAGTTCTACATCTTCAAGCTGATTGAAAATCAGATGAGTATTTCAAGACCAATATTTTTTAAGCATTGGGAGCTGAATCAAATGTATTATTCTTCACAATATTTCTGTGAGAAACCAATGTCAGCAAATTGATTATGAAGCTGGCCTGTTGACCCGGACTTTCTAGAAGAAGGAAATGACAAGGACTTAAGGATGATCAGGTGCCGGCTTACAAGAACTTTTAACCCGGAGCACAACTTGTCAAATTTGTTCTTGTGTTTATTTTGCAGGATTAGTTTAACATGGATAAATCCAAATTAAACTGGGGGCTAATGTCGGGGATAAACCCCATGGAATGACCCGGCCGAATGTATGACCCGACCGGACTTGGCGACTCACTAGTGACCCGCCCAGATCTCTCCACTCACTGATGACCCGGCTGAGCCAGGTGACTCATTTGTGACCCGACAGGCGGGTCAGAGGAGCGACATGACCCAAAGGCCAGAAGGTGGTTCAGAGGAGCGACATAATCCTACTAGGACTCCATATGTAACCCGCCGCTCCAACTTATATAAGGAGGGACAGGGCACCCTAAGAGGGACAAGTTCAACAAGTTGACATAGACAAGACAATAGCTCTCGAGAAAGAGGTAGCCAGAGATCACCCTTGTAATCATGAGCACCATGATCAATATCAATGAAGCATGATGTAGGATTTTACCTCCACCGTGAGGGGCCGAACCTAGGTAAAAAACCTCGCATCTCTCGTCCCACTCAACCCCTCTCAAGCTACTACGCAGATGCGTTGGCCTCACGACTAAGTCCTCATGCTAGGACATCTGTCGTGACAATTCCACAACACATACCAAACGGAGTCCAAACACAACAAAACTTTTTGGAGAATTTTTCTGGACCAGAAGACACTTGTTGGGCCAAAGAAGTACCAAAGGGGGGATCCGAGGGGAGCACACCTCACTAGGGCCTACGGGTCCGTAGGAAGTAGCTAGATGACTTCCTCTCTCTCTCTCTCTCTCTTTTGATTCCCAATACAATGGTCTCTTGGGGATCTATTTGATGTAACTCTTTTTGCGGTGTGTTTTTTGGGACCCGATGAACTTTGAGTTTATGATCAGATCTTTTATCTATGAATATTATTTGAGTCTTCTTTGATCTCTTTATATGCATGATTATTTGTAGCCTCGTATTTTTTCTTCGAATCTTTGATTTAGTTAGGCCAACTAGATCAATTTTTCTTGCCATGGGATGAGGTGCTTTGTGATGGGTTCGATCGTGCGGTGTTCTTTCCTAGTGATAGAAGGGGCTGCGAGACATGTATGTATCATTGCTACTAAGGATAACAAGGTGGGGGATATTCCTACATGAATAGATCTTGTCTACGGCATGTCATCGTTCTTATTGCATTACTCCATTTCTCCATGAAGTTAATACACTAGATGCATGTTGGCTAACTGTCGATGTGTGGAGTAACGGTAGTAGATGCAGGCAGGAGTCGGTTTACTAATCTTGGACGTGATGCCTATATATTGATCATTGCCTTGGATATCGTCATAACTATTCAATTTTCTATCAATTGCCCAACAGTAATTTGTTTACCCACCATGTGCTATTTCTTAAGAGAAGCCACTAGTGAATTCTACGGCCCCGGGGTCTATTCTTGATCATATTTGCTTTCCGATCTATTATTTGCCACTTTTATTTTCAGATCTATTATTCCAAAAACCCAAAAATACCTTGCTGCAATTTTTATTTGCATCTTTTATTTCACGTTTTATCGAGATCTATTTATCCAATCTATCACCGTTTTATCCCGTCAACTTGACAATTTCTGGTACCGTTACGTGAAGAAGGGATTGACAACCCCTTATAGGCGTCGGGTTGCAAGTATTTGGTTTTTCTGTGCAAGTACCATTTACATAGTGTTTCTTGGTTCTCCTACTGGATGGATACCTTGGTCAAATAACTGAGGGAAATACCTACCATTGTTGTGCTGCATCATCCCTTCCTATTGGGGGAAATACCAACGTAGTTCAAGCGACATCAAAAGGAATTTCTGGCACCGTTGCCGGGGAGACATCATCAACATCTATCAGGTTCCTAATCACAAATCTCATCTCCTTGCAATTTACATTATTTGCCATTGCCTCTAGTTTTCATCTCCCCCACTTCACAAAAAAATTCGTTTTCTTCGCCCTCTTTTTCATTCGTCGTTTTCTCGTTAGATCTGTTTTTGTTTGCAATCTTGCTTGTTTTATCGTTATGGCTAGTTCTTCCTCTGTTGCGTGTACCCCCAAGAATGAGGTTCTTAATTTTAAACAAAGGGGAAGGGAGAATTTAAAAGATGCTTGGTATAAGATTTGCAATGCTCATAATAGATCTATTCGTAAGCAATCTACCGTTGTTCTTCTTCACAATTTTTATGTGGATATAACCACTCGGTATAGATTCATCTTTGATACGATTATCGGCGGGAATTTCTTGATGTGTCCATCTTTGGATGCTTTCAATTCCATGGGAGATCTAGTTGGTGCACCACCTATCATTAGGAATGAAACAATCTTAAATCTTTAGCATGCTATGCAAAGATTAGATATTGTTGAAAAGAAGATGGCCACCTTAGAACAAATTGAAATTTTGGATAAAAAGATTCAGAATCTTGCTAATAAATTTGGGTCAAAATTGAGCGATGTCTTCAAATTGTTAACGGAGAAGGAAGTCGTAATTAACAAAAGAATAGAAGAAAGTCCTTCTCAGATTGATAAGTTGGAGGAAAAAATTAGTAACTAAAGCTCGGCTTTTGCTTCTGCTAAAACTATTGAAAAAACTCTCGTAAAAATTAGCGAGATTTCTCAAGTTACAAGGAACAATGGTGAAACCTCTAGTAATAACAAAGAAGATCTTAAGATGATTAGTATTCACCCCGACTTTGTTGAAGTTGTAAACCCTACTTGCAAGAATGAATTCTTCAATCCTATTCCTAGGAGCATTATTATCAAAAATATGCATGCTAAAACTTTGAAAAATTATGGTTGTGTGATTGAGGAATTGGAAACCAAAGATAACAATACTTGAATCTATGAATTATGCATCGCTATGAGCATAAAATGATAGCGCTTATTGGAAGGCAACCCAATAAATAAATTTTATTTTTTCCTTTCTCTTTCTGTTCTTGAGATTTTACACAATTATGCTACTATTATAATTGTTTTTATGTTTTTGTTAGTGTTTGTGCAAGTAAAGCCTTTGGGATTATGTTGGGTGATAGTTGATTTGATCTGGTTGAAAAAAGAAACTTTTGTGTCAAGTAACATAATTGTTTAGAATCACAAAAGAGACTAAAAATTCTGATTTTTTTACAAAAGATTGATATACAAATTACCTACATTTTCCTAATTTTTCAGAATTTTTGGAGTTACAGAAGTATACGAAGTTTTCAGATTACTACAGATTGTTCGGTTTTTGATAGATTATGTTTTATTTGCGTTGTGTGCTTATTTTGATGAATCTATGGGTTGTATCAAGGGGTATAAGCCATGGTAAAGTTGGAAAACAGTAGATATAATGCAAAAATAAAATATGTATGGGTTTGCAACAGTACTTAGAGTGGTGATTTGCTTTCTTATACTAAAGGATCTCACGAAGGTTTTGTTGAGTTTTGTGTGATTGAAGTTTTCAAGTTTAGGTGAGATCGCGATGGATGAAGGAATAAGGAGTAAGAAGAGCCTATGCTTGGGGATGCCCCATGGCACCCAAAGTTATTATCCAAAGAGAAACAAGCAACTAAGCTTGGGATGCCCCTGAGTGGCATCCCCTCTTTCTTCTAACGACCATCTGTATGAGGCATCCCCTCTTTCTTCTAACGAACACCGGTATTTTACTTGGAGCTATGTTTGTATTCGTCACATATCGTGAGTTTTGCTTGGAGCATCTTGTATTATATGAGTCTTTGCTTTTTTTGCCTTTTAGTTTGTATCATCTATCCTTGCTGGACACACCTATTTGAGAGAGCCAAAATTATGGTTCACTTAAATTTTTTGAGCTATGGAATTGCTCTAGTGCTTCACTTATATCTTTTCGAGCATGGTGTGCTTTAATATTTTTTGAGAAATGCTCTCATGCTTCACTTAGATTTATTTGTGAGTTAGTAAATTTTTGAATAAATTCTCTCATCCTTCACTTTCATTATTTTGAGAGATGAATTTTTTTATTCTCATGTTCTTCACTTAAATTCGTTTGAGCTATCAAAAGCAACATATGAAATTAGTCCCAAAGTGATAGATATTAAAGAGGGATATAATAAAAACTTTCATGAAGACCATTGGACAAAATAAACTTTATTACTTGTAATAGTTTTGTGATATGATGATAATGATATGTGAATCATCTTGGTGAGTAAGTATGCTTTAGTAAGAATATTGTTGTTAAGGTTTGTGATTCCCTATGCAAGCATGAAAGTCAATAGTTATGCAATGATATATCCTACTTGTGGTGCATTATTCGGTGCTAGTTATGCTTAATGCTTGCTTATGTGATTTTTTGTTTCTTGGTTGGTTGCTTCTCAATCTATTTACTAGCATCCGCTTGCACTAAGTAGAAATACTACTTGTGCATCCAAAATCCTTAAACCAAGTTTTCACTATGAGTCCCCCATACCTACCTATATGCGGTATTCCCGTGCCATTCTAACCAAATTTGTATCTGCAATCTCTAATTTTCAAAATAAATTTCCTTTTTGTGTGCTCGTACCACTCATGAAGCGGCAGGGGGTGGCCAATATTTTCCATGTTAGATGTGTTATTCTCAAGGTGAGTGTTTATTCACTTGTCATTGCACGAGAGTACGGCGGTAATAGGGATGCCCAGTCCCGAAATGAAAAAACAAATTTACTTTATATTGTAAAAAAAATTCCTCGGAAAGTGTTTGTATGGACGGTACCCGTGGATACGGCTCGCCGTGGAACGTGAAAGAATGGTGGAAAAGGAATAAACTTTATTTTCTATTTGGGAACCGCCTATGATATATCTAGCATGTAAAGTGTTGGGAATAACTCAGTCATTTTCGTTGACGGGAAAAGTATGCCTCTCAAAACAAAATATCTCTCAATTTAAGCTTTGAGCTCTGGCACCTCTACAAATCCCTTCTTACTTCTGCAAAGGGCCTTTCAATTTACTTTAGCAAAAAAATTACAGTCTCCATCTTCTCTTATAAAGCACAAACTAAGGGGCACTATGATACTTGAGCATTCAATGTAGCTAATATGTGAGTGTGTTTCATGAATGGATCAATGATTGAGCATGATGGGCTAGGGATAACATTCTTTAGTGTTGATATTTTGAACGACATGGTTGCTTATTGATATGCTTGAGTATTGAAATATTCATGTCAGAACTAGACTATTTCTTTGAACCATATAAAAGTCCAAATATCCGTGCTACAAAAGAAAAAGAATATGTGATGAACATGTTAGGCAGCATTCCACATCAAAAAAATCTGTTTTTATCATTTACCTACTCGAGGACGAGTGGGAATTAAGCTTGGGGATGCTGATACGTCTCCAACGTATCTATAATTTTTGCTTGTTTCATGTTGTTATATTATCATTCTTGGATGTTTTACAATCATTTTATAGCAACTTTATATAATTTTTTGGGACTAACCTATTGATAGAGTGCCCAGTGCCAGTTGTTGTTTTTTGCTTGTTTTTTACTTCGAAGAGAATTAATACCAAACGGAGTCCAAACGCAGTGAAACTTTTCGGAGAATTTTTCTAGACAACAAGACACCTATTGGGCCAAAGAAGTACCAGAGGGGGCTTCAAGGGGAGCACAACCCACCAGGGCGTGCCTGGGGGCCCAAGCGTGCCCAGATGGGTTGTGCCCACCTCAGTGTCCTCCTGGACCGCCTCTTCGCCCTATAAATGCCCAAATATTCCAGAAACCCTAGGGGAGTCGACGAAACACAATTCCAGCCGTTGTAAGTTCCAGAACCACAAGATCTAGCCTAAACACCATCACAGAGGGGTTCATCATCCTCATTGGTGCCTCTCCCATGATGCATGAATAGTTCATCATAGACCTAAGGTTCCGTAGGCAGTAGCTAGATGGCTTCCTCTCTCTCTCTTTCTATTCTCAATACAATGGTCTCTTGGAGATTTATTTGATGTAACACTTTTTGCAGTGTGTTTGTTGGGATCCGATGAACTTTGAGTTTATGATTAGATCTTTTATCCATGAATATTATTTGAGTCTTCTTTGATCTCTTATATGCATGCTTAGCCTCGTATTTCTTCTTTGAATCTTTGGTGTAGTTAGGCCAACTAGATCGATTTTTCTTGCCATGGGAAGAGGTGATTTGTGATGGTTTCGATCGTGTGGTGTTCTTTCCGAGTGAAAGAAGGGGCAGCAAAACACGTGTGTATCGTTTCTATTAATGATAACAAGATGGGGGCTATTTCTACTTGAATAGATCTCGTCTACATCATCTCATCATTCTTATTGCATTACTCCATTTCTCCATCAACTTAATACACTAGATGCATGATGGATGCTGCCTCTTGAGCTTGCGTTGGTTTTTTCCCTTGAAGAAGAAAGGGTGATGCAACAGAGTAGAGTAAGTATTTCCCTCAGCTTTTAAGAACCAAGGTATCAATCCCGTAGGAGACAACGCACAAGCCACCGCATACCTGCACAAACAAACACCAACTGACACCCAATGCGACAAAGGGGTTGTCAATCCCTTCACGGTTATTTGCAAAGTGAGATCTAATATAGATGGATAAACGGTAAAGTAATATTTTTGGTTTATGGAACGGAAAGTAAAAGATCGCAAAGAAAGTAAATAGGAAACTAAATTGTAGATCGGAAACTTATATGATGGAAAATAGACCCGGGGCCATAGGTTTCACTAGAGGCTTCACTACAAAAAAATACACTTCTATGATGATACGTGTTTGTCACATTAGGTCATGTTTTTTGTCATGCATGTACAACCATGATGATTTTATGACAGAATCAAGATAGTCATACATGTGCTATCATAGCAGTGTCCACTTCCATGATGATAAATCGCGCGTCATAGAAGTGCTTTCGTCAAGGGTGACCGACACGTGGCATCCACCGTAACGGGTCGCCGTTAAGCTATCGGGTCCGGTTTTGGATCCGATAACCCGTTAACAGCCGGGACGAATGGGAATTTTCCACGTGTAAAATTCTGATTCCCCAGAGGAAACACGTGTCAGCTCATCAGTGGGTCGGATAGGCGCCTATGATATGTCGACACGTGCGATGGCCCACCACTGGCCCATTTAGCTTATAAAGGCCAGCCCATTTGACTTGGTCAAAAGTTCACAGGCTGGCCCATGAAAAGCCTATTAATGGTCTCTTCGCAAATAGCCCACTTTACGGCCCGGCCTGTTAGGGCCTACCCGAAATCGGCCCAACAACGTCATGTGGGTCGTCCAATATAACACCAGCCCGTTTCACTTTCAGCCCATGTATGGCCCATAACGTCTTTCGACCCATATGAGGCCTTTTGTATCTTTAGTCCCTTTAGAGGCCCACGGTGACTCTAGCCCATAATGAATAGTAAATTTCTTTGTACCCATTAACGGCCCACGATTCACATGGACCGTTTCCATCCCGTGTTAGCTTACGGCCTATAGACGGCCCATACGTTCTTGGGATCCTTTCCGGCCCTTAATTACTTCCGGCCCATTACTGGCCTGTTACTCTAATGGGCCAAATTCGGCCCGTGGCTAGAGTCGGCTTGTTTGTGGCCTGTTAACCCATTGCGTCGTTTCCAGCCCGTCCTATATTCTGGCCCGTAACGACCCGTTATGCCTGTGACAGAATTAAGCCTTTGCTATCCTCCGGCCTGTTAATGGCACGTTACCATGCTGGGCCGATACCAATTACGCCCGTTTATGGCCCATGTAGGCCCATTTATCCGGTGCCCCAAGGCCCACCAATTCTACGACCCTGTTGGAGGCCCATTTATCGACAGCCCGTAGGAGGCCCATGGATCCTACGGCCTGTAGCAGGGTCAAGGTTACCATGGTCTATATATGGCCCATGGTTGTTGCGGCCACTAGCAAACGAGAGAAAAGAATACTAGGAAATAAATAAGCCCGAAACTGACGCTAGGCTATTTAAGGCGATTACACAGATTACATCCACTGGGCATCAAAGATCACCACCAGTGCAAATATAGGGAACACCCTACACTATACAAAAATGGATTGTTGTTTTCTTCAGCCGGTGGCTGCCCATTAAGAAAAAAAATTGTATCGCAATTACAATTAGAAAACAAAAGTTTGGCATAGAAGTTAACAGTCTGGCAGAGAAATGCACCACCAGAAGTTCAGAAGCTCAGTTCATTTGACCGGACTATTATGTTTTCATGCTGTATTGTCCGATGGAGCACCATAACCTT
This sequence comes from Triticum aestivum, assembly GCF_018294505.1. Classification (NCBI taxonomy): domain Eukaryota; kingdom Viridiplantae; phylum Streptophyta; class Magnoliopsida; order Poales; family Poaceae; genus Triticum; species Triticum aestivum. Next base: position 338,192,386 of record NC_057812.1, on the reverse strand, counting down.
CACCTTCATTTCTCCTAGGCTCCTGAACAACATCGCAAATTTCTAATAGTCTCGTTTCAAAACCATGCATATCTTGACGACATCGAACAATGTCTGTCCTTGTTTCACAAAGGGTCTCTGTTAGGGAATGGACTTGTGTCTGGAGCGCAGATATAACATTGTTTTGAGCTTGCATATATTGATCATGAGGCATTTTGTACGAGATTGCCTTAACAACCAACCCAGTATTATGCAGGAACATGCATTTGGCACTATTAGTGGACAGGTACTGACCCACTGCAGCAAGAGCTGACATTGCGGTTACAGTTGCCTCGCCACCTTCTGAAGGTGGCGGTTCCACCATTTTTTCCATATCTTGTTGAAAAGTTGAGTTTTTACATTAGTAGTACCAGAACAGAAGATATTAAGGAGGCAGCAAAACCAAACAAAATAGCTTTGGTCTATATACAGAACTTATTCTAGTGAACCCATGTAAATATTTGTTGTATATTACTGCAAAGTACATAATAAAACCAGGTTCCAAACATATGACCATGTATCATGGCTAATGTATTGTCTATTTCTTCACATTGTATTGATAGCTAAGGATAAAGAGACACAGTTTATAATATGGTAAGCATAGTATGATATCATTCATATCACAAAACAACCGAGAACAAACAAACAGGCAATTGTAACATTGTGTGGGCAAGTCCAGCACGGAACTAGATTACAGATCAAGGTGAAACGAACATCACTCCTCTCTTTTAAACCTTGTAAGGTGCAATGATATGCTAAGACAATTGTGTATAAAATTGAAAAGATTAATAGGAATTGGCTGGAATATGCAATTCAAGGCACAAATCAGAGTAATTGCTAGTTAAAAGGCATGAGGATTAAGGACTTACAACAACGGCTTTGACTGGTATGTTGGGGAACGTAGCAGAAATTCAAAATTTTCTACGCATCACCAAGATCAATCTATGGAGAAGTCTACCAACGAGGGAAGGAGAGTGCATCTACATACCCTTGTAGATCGCTACGCGGAAGCGTTCAAGAGAACGGGGTTGATGGAGTCGTACTCGTCGTGATCCAAATCACCGATGATCCTAGTGCCGAACGGACGGCACCTCCGTGTTCAACACACGTATAGCCCGGTGACGTCTCCTACGCCTTGATCTAGCAAGGGGAGAAGGATAGGTTGGGGAAGACTCCATCCAGTAGCAGCACGATGGCGTGGTGGTGGTGGAGGAGCGTGGTACTCCAGCAGGGCTTCGCCAAGCACCGCAAGAGACGAGGAGGGAGAGGGGTAGGGCTGCGCCAAGAAGGAGAGGAACTCATCTGTTGGAAGCCCCAAGTCCTCAAGTATATATAGGGGATAGGGAGGGGTGTGCCCCACCTAGGGTTCCACCCTAGGGGCGGCGGCCAGCCCCAATCCCATCTAGGGTGGCGGCCAAGTGGAGGGGGAGAGGGAGGCACACCAGGCATGGGCCTTAAGGCCCATCTGCCCTTAGGGTTTGCCCCCTCTTCCCCTTAGGCGCATGGGCCTTGGTGGGTAGGCGCCCCAGCCCACTTAGGGGCCGGTCCCTTCCCACTATTGGCCCATGTAGGCCTCTGGGGCTGGTGGCCCCACCTGGTGGACCCTCGGACCCCTCCGGTGGTCCCGGTACACTACCGGTGATGCCCGGAACACTTCCGGTGGCCAAAACCATACTTCCTATATATTAATCTTTACCTCCGGACCATTCCGGAACTCCTCGTGACGTCCGGAATCTCATCCGAGACTCCGAACAACATTCGGTAACCACATATATCTATTCCCTATAACCCTAGCGTCATCGAACCTTAAGTGTGTAGACCCTACGGGTTCGGGAGTCATGCAGACATGGCCGAGATAACTCTCCGGCCAATAACCAACATCGGCATCTGGATACCCATGTTGGCTCCCACATGTTCCACGATGATCTCATCGGATGAACCATGATGTCGAGGATTCAATCAATCCCGTATACAATTCCCTTTGTCTAGTGGTACGATACTTGCCCGAGATTCGATCGTCGGTATGCCGATACCTTGTTCAATCTCGTTACCGGCAAGTCTCTTTACTCGTTCCATAACACATCATCCCGTGATCAACTCCTTGGTCACATTGTGCACATTATGATGATGTCCTACCGAGTGGGCCCAGAGATACCTCTCTATTTACACGGAGTGACAAATCCCAGGCTCGATTCGTGCCAACCCAACAGACACTTTCGGAGATACCTGTAGTGTACCTTTATAGCCACCCAGTTACGTTGTGACGTTTGGCACACCCAAAGTATTCCTACGGTATCTGGGAGTTGCACAATCTCATGGTCTAAGGAAATGATACTTGACATTAGAAAAGCTTTAGCATACGAACTACACGATCTTTGTGCTAGGCTTAGGATTGGGTCTTGTCCATCACATCATTCTCCTAATGATGTGATCCCGTTATCAACAACATCCAATGTCCATGGTCAGGAAACCGTAACCATCTATTGATCAACGAGCCAGTCAACTAGAGGCTTACTAGGGACATGGTGTTGTCTATGTATCCACACATGTAACTGAGTTTCCTATCAATACAATTCTAGCATGGATAATAAACGATTATCATGAACAAGGAAATATAATAATAACCAATTTATTATTGCCTCTAGGGCATATTTCCAACAGTCTCCCACTTGCACTAGAGTCAATAATCCAGTTCACATCGATATGTGATTAACACTCAAGGTCACATCCCCATGTGACTAACACCCAAAGAGTTCTCGGTTTGATCATGTTATGCTTGTGAGAGAGGTTTCAGTCAACGGGTCTGCAGCATTCAGATCCGTATGTACTTCGCAAATTTCTATGTCATCTTGTAGATGCAACTACTACGCTACATTTGGAGCCATTTCAAATAACTGTTCTACTTGGAGCTATTCTAAATTGTTGCTCCATTATACGTATCCGGTATCTCTACTCAGAGCTATCCGGATAGGTGTTAAGCTTGCATCGACGTAACTCTTTACGTCAAACTCTTTATCACCTCCATAACCGAGAAACATATCCTTATTCCTCTAAGGATAATTTAGACCGCTATCTGGTGATCTACTCCTAGATCACCTTTGTACCCTCTTGCCAAATATGTGGCAAGGCACACATCAGGTGTGGTACTCAGCATGGCATACCGTATGGAGCCTATGACAAAAGCATAGGGGACGACCTTCGTCCTTCCTCTTTCTTCTGCCGTGGTCGAGCTTTAAGTCTTAACTTCATACCTTACAACTCAGGCAAGAACTCCTTCTTTGACTGATCCATCTTGAACACCTTCAAGATCATGTCAAGGTATGTGCTCATTTGAAAGTACCATTAAGCGTTTTGATCTATCCATATAGATCTTGATGCTCAATGTTCAAGTAGCTTAATCCAGGCTTTCCATTGAAAAACACTTTCCAAATAACCCTATATGCTTTCCAGAAATTCTACGTCATTTCTGATCAACAATATGTCAACAACATATACTCATCAGAAATTCTATAGTGCTCCCACTCACTTCTTTGGAAATACAAGTTTCTCATAAACTTTGTATACACCCAAAAACTTTGATCATCTCATCAAAGCATACATTCCAACTCCGAGATGCTTACTCCAGTCCTTAGAAGGATTGCTGGAGCTTTGCATACTTGTTAGCATCTTTCAGGATTGACAAAACCTTCCGGTTGTATCACATACAACCTTTCCTCAAGAAAATCGTCGAGGAAACAATGTTTTGGCATCCTGTCTGCAAGATTTCATAAATAATGCAGTAATCGCTAATATAATTCCAACAGACTCTTAGCATCGCTACGAGTGAGAAAGTCTCATCGTAGTCAACTCCTTGAACTTGTCGGAAAACATCTTAACGACAAGTCGAGCTTTCTTAATGGTGATACTTACCATCATTGTCCGTCTTCCTTTTAAAATCCATATGTACCTAACAGCCTTACGACCATCAAGTAGTTCTTCCAAAGTCTACACTTTGTTTTCATATATGGATCCTCTCTCGGATTATATGGCCTCGAGCCATTTTGGAATCCAGGCCCACCATCGCTTCTCCATAGCTCGTAGGTTCATTGTTGTCTAGCAACATGACTTCCAAGACAGGATTACGTACCACTCTGAATTAGTACGCATCCTTGTCATCCCACGAGGTTTGGTAGTGACTTGATCTGAAGTTTCATGATCACTATCATAAGCTTCCACTTCAATTGGTGTAGGTGCCATAGGAACAACTCCCTGTGCCCTGCCACACACTAGTTGAAGAGACGGTTCAATAACCTCATCAAGTCTCCACCATCCTCCCACTCAATTCTTTCGAGAGAAACTTTTCCTCGAGAAAGGACCCGATTCTAGAAACAATCCCTTATTGCTTTCGGATCTGAGACAGGAGGTATACCCAACTGTTTTGGGTGTCCTATGAAGATGCATTTATCCGCTTTGGGTTCTAGCTTATCAGCCTGAAACTTTTTCACATAAGCGTTGCAGCCCCAAACTTTTAAGAAATGACAGCTTAGGTTTCTCTAAACCATAGTTCATACGGTGTCATCTCATCGGAATTACGTGGTGCCCTATTTAAAGTGAATGTGGTTGTCTCTAATGCCTAACCCATAAACTATCGTGGTAATTCGATAAGAGACATCATGGTATGCATCATATCCAATAGGGTGCAGTTATGATGTTCGGACACACCATCACACTATGGTGTTCCAGGCTGTATTGGTTGTGAAACAATTTCCACAATGTCTTAATTCTGTGCCAAACTCGTAATTCAGATATTCATCTCTACGATCATATCATAGACATTTTATCCTCTTGTCACGACGATGTTCAACTTCACTCTGAAATTACTTGAACCTTTCAATAATTCAGACTTATGTTTCATCAAGTAAATATACTCAGTATCTACTCAAATCATCTGTGAAGTAAGAACATAACGATATCCACTACATGCCTCAGCACTCATTGGACTGCGCACATCAAGATGTATTACTTCCAACAAGTTGCTTTCTTGTTCCATTTTACTGAAAACGAGGCTTTCAGTCATCTTGCCCATGTGGTATGATTTGCATGTCTCAAGTGATTCAAAATCAAGTGAGTCCAAATGATCCATCTGTATAGAGTTTCTTCATGCATATCTACCAACAAACATGGTTCGCATGTCTCAATCCTTTCAAAAATGAGTGAGTCCAAAGATCCATCAACATGGAGCTTCTTCATGCGTTTTATACCAATATGACTCAAATTGCAGTGCCACATTTGTGTGGCATTTTCATTACTATCTTATACCTTTGGCATGATAATGTGTATCACTACGATCGGGATGGTATTATTCAAATAAACATAGTAACCATTATTCTCCTTAAATGAATAACCGTATCGCGATAGACATAATCCAATCATGTCTATGCTCAACGCAAACACCAAATAAAAATTATTTAGGTTTTAATACCAATCTCGATGGTAGAGGGAGCGTACGATTTTGATCAACCTTGGAAATACTTCCAACACATATCGTCATCTCACCTTTTAGCTAGTCTCCATTTATTCCGTAGCCTTATGTTTCGAGTTACTAACACTTAGCAACCGAACCGGTATCTAATACCCTGGTTCTACTAGGAGTACTAGTAAAGTACACATTATAATGCATATCTAATATACTTCTGTCGACCTTGCCAGCCTTCTCATCTACCAAGTATCTAGGGTGGTTCTGCTTCAGTGACTGTTCCCCTTATTACAGAAGCACTTAGTCTCGGGCTTGGGTTCAACTTTGGGTTTCTGCACTAGAACAGCAACTGATTTGTTGTTCCATGAAGTATCCCTTTCTTGCCCTTGCCCTTCTTGAAACTAGTGGTTTTACTAACCATCAACGATTGATGCTCCCTTTTGATTTCTACTTTTCGTGGTGTCGCGAATAGCTCAAGGATCATATCTATCCCTGATATGTTATAGTTCATCACGAAGCTCTAGTAGCTTGGTGGCAGTGACTTTGGAGAACCATCACTATTTCATCTAGAAGATCAACTCCCACTCGATTCAAGCGATTGTTGTACTCAGACAATCTGAGCACAAGTTCAAGATTGAGCTTTTCTCCCTTATTATGCAGGCTAAGAAAATCGTTGGAGGTCTTATACCTCTTGAAGTGGGCACGAGCCTGAAATCCCAATTTCAGTCCTTGGAACATCTCATATGTTCTGCGATGTTTCAAAAACGTCTTTGGTGCCTCAATTCTAAACCATTTAGCATTACGCACTGAACTATCATGTAGTCATCAAAACGTGTATGTCAGATGTTCGCAACATCCACAGACGACGTTCGAGGTTCAGCACACTGAGCGTTGCATTAAGGACATAAGCCTTCTACTGTCTGCATAAATGCTACTATCAACTTTCAACTAATTTTTCTCTAGGAACATATCTAAATAGTAGAACTGAAGCGCGAGCTACGACATAATTTGCGAAGACCTTTTGACTATGTTCAGGATAATTAAGTTCATCTTATGAACTCCCACTCAGATAGACATCCCTCTAGTCATCTAAGTGATACATGATCCAAATCAACTAGGCCGTGTCCGATCATCACGTGAGACGGACTAGTCATTATCGGTGAACATCTCATGTTGATCGCATCTTCTATACGACTCATGTTCAACCTTTCGGTCCTCCGTGTTCCGAGGCCATGTCTGTACATGCTAGGCTCGTCAAGTTAACCTATGTGTTTCGCATGTGTTCCGAGGCCATGTCTGTACATGCTAGGCTCGTCAACACCCGTTGTATTCGAACGTAAGAATCTATCACACCCGATCCTCACGTGGTGCTTCGAAACGACGAACTTTCACAATGGTGCACAGTTAGGGAGAACACTTCTCTTGAAATTTTAGTGAGGGATCATCTTATTTAAGCTACCATCGTTCTAAGCAAATAAGATGTATAAACATGATAAACATCACATGCAATCAAATAGTGACATGATATGGCCAATATCATATTGCTCCTTTTGATCTCCATCTTCGGGGCTCCATGATCATCATCGTCACCGGCATGACACCATGATCTCCATCATTGTGTCTCCATGAAGTTGTCTCGCCAACTTATTACTTCTACTACTATGGCTACCGGTTAGCAATAAAGTAAAGTAATTACATGGCGTTGTTCAATGACATGCAGGTCATACAATAAATAAAGACAACTCCTATGGCTCCCGCCGGTTGTCATACTCATCGACATGCAAGTCATGATTCCTATTACAAGAACATGATCAATCTCATACATCACATATCATTCATCACATTCTTCTTGGCCATATCACATCACATAGCATACCCTGCAAAAACAAGTTAGACGTCCTCTAATTGTTGTTTGCATGTTTTACGTGGCTGCTATGGGTTTCTAGCAAGAACGTTTCTTACCTACGCAAAAACCACATCGTGATATGCCAATTGCTATTTACCCTTCATAAGGACCCTTTTCATCGAATCCAATCTGACTAAAGTGGGAGAGACAGACACCCGCTAGCCACCTTATGCAACTAGTGCATGTCAGTCGGTGGAACCAGTCTCACGTAAGAGTACGTGTAAGGTCGGTCCGGGCCGCTTCATCCCACAATGCCGCCGAATCTAGATTGGACTAGTAACGGTAAGCATATTGAACAAAATCAATGCCCACAACTACTTTGTGTTCTACTCGTGCATAGAAACTACCCATAGACCTAGCTCATGATCCCACTGTTGGGGAACGTAGCAGAAATTCAAAATTTTCTACGCATCACCAAGAACAATCTATGGAGAAGTCTACCGACGAGGGAAGGAGAGTGCATCTACATACCCTTGTAGATCGCTACGTGGAAGCATTCAAGAGAACGGGGTTGATGGAGTCATACTCGTCGTGATCCAAATCACCGATGATCCTAGTGCCGAACGGACGGCACCTCCGTGTTCAACACACGTACAGCCCGGTGACGTCTCCTACGCCTTGATCCAGCAAGGGGAGAAGGAGAGGTTGGGGAAGACTCCATCCAGCAGCAGCACGACGGCGTGTGGTGGTGGAGGAGCGTGGTACTCCAGCAGGGCTTCGCCAAGCACCGTAAGAGACGAGGAGGGAGAGGGGTAGGGCTGCGCCAAGAAGGAGAGGAACTCATCTATTGGCAGCCCCAAGTCCTCAAGTATATATAGGGGAGAGGGAGGGGTGCGCCCCACCTAGGGTTCCACCCTAGGGGCGGCGGCCAGCCCCAATCCCATCTAGGGTGGCGGCCAAGTGGAGGGGGAGAGGGAGGCGCACTAGAGATGGGCCTTAAGGCCCATCTGCCCTTAGGGTTTGCCCCCTCTTCCCCTTAGGCGCATGGGCCTTGGTGGGGAGGCGCCCCAGCCCACTTAGGGGCTGGTCCCTTCCCACTATTGGCCCATGTAGGCCTCCGGGGCTGGTGGCCCCACCTGGTGGAACCCCGAACCCCTCCGGTGGTTCCGGTACACTACCGGTGATGCCCGGAACACTTCCGGTGGCCAAAACCATACTTCCTATATATTAATCTTTACCTCCGGACCATTCCGGAACTCCTCGTGACGTCCGGGATCTCATCCGGGACTCCGAACAACATTCGGTAACCACGTATATCTATTCCCTATAACCCTAGCGTCATCGAACCTTAAGTGTGTAGACCCTACGGGTTCGGGAGTCATGCAGACATGGCCGAGATAACTCTCCGGCCAATAACCAACAGCGGGATCTGGATACCCATGTTGGCTCCCACATGTTCCACGATGATCTCATCGGATGAACCACGATGTCGAGGATTCAATCAAACCCGTATATAATTCCCTTTGTCTAGTGGTATGATACTTGCCCGAGATTCGATCATCGGTATCCCGATACCTTGTTCAATCTCGTTACCGGCAGGTCTCTTTACTTGTTTCGTAACACATCATCCCGTGATCAACTCCTTGGTCACATTGTGCACATTATGATGATGTCCTACCGAGTGGGCCCAGAGATACCTCTCCGTTTACACGGAGTGACAAATCCCAGTCTCGATTCGTGCCAACCCAACAGACACTTTCGGACATACCTGTAGTGTACCTTTATAGCCACCCAGTTACCTTGTGACGTTTGGCACACCCAAAGTATTCCTATGGTATCCGGGAGTTGCACAATCTCATGGTCTAAGGAAATGATACTTGACATTAGAAAAGCTTTAGCATACGAACTACACGATCTTTGTGCTAGGCTTAGGATTGGGTCTTGTCCATCACATCATTCTCCTAATGATGTGATCCCATTATCAGCGACATCCAATGTCCATGGTCAGGAAACCGTAACCATCTATTGATCAACGAGCCAGTCAACTAGAGGCTTACTAGGGACATGGTGTTGTCTATGTATCCACACATGTAACTGAGTTTCCTATCAATACAATTCTGGCATGGATAATAAACGATTATCATGAACAAGGAAATATAATAATAATCAATTTATCATTTCCTCTAGGGCACATTTCCAACATGGTGTAGTCATGCCCTTCGTCTTGCTGGTGTGACAGTCCTTGAAGATTTCCACAACATTTAGTTCAGGTACTTTTTGGTCCTTGCGGGATTTCCTCTGCATTTGGAACTAGTTAATATAGATCTGATAATATGGTCCAGCGAAAAGAGTGAAACAGCAGCTAATTACAAGAGCCTCGTAGTGTGCAATATAGCTACGAGATCCTGTTGTCTGTTGGAATTTCACTTTCGTACAATTGGCCTTGTTCTTTGAACAGTTTACCTACAAGAAGATAGATTTGTGAGGCACATGCGTAAATAGGACTTCAACATGTGATCTGATCACATATATATAATGTACCTGATACTTTGGATAAGACTAGTGTCTAACGAGGCCTCTCCAGTCTTCATATGATATATTTTCCACTTGAGATGTTTGGGAAAGTTCACTGTTAGCCTTGCCTTCAGAGTGAGTTTTCCTCAAGTTATACCGATACTATCACAAAGCAGACTTGAAAACATGGGTGCAAGATTGTATGGTTGCATCATCTTGGCTATCCAACTTGAACCTCGTCTGTTGAAAATTATGGGAGTCTCATCATCAGCAACCTAGAAAGTATGAGGTAGAGCAAGACGATATTACTAGTTTCCATACATAACCATACTTACAGATAAATGGTCGAGGAAGGTGTTGAAATGGGTTTCGTCTTTTTCATTGGTGTACTGAATCCATGTTGGGATGATACGTACGTGACACCTAATGGCAACCATTGCCTCTGATACTAACTTGGTTGACTCTGTAGCATCACGTGTCAGGTGGCAAGGGAGCTTGGGAATGTGCTGCTAGTTGAGTTGACCAACGAGTAACTCGTGCAGCTGGTGGTACCGTGGAAGGTGTTGCAACAACTAGGGCTGTCTCTACTTGTCTGGTTGGAGCTATTGGTTTCTCTTTGGCTTGTTCTACAGCTCGCATAGCACGGGATACCATGTTGTACAATTTTCCAATGGACTTTGACCTTCTATTGCACCATCAGTACCAGCAGAATCTGCATGATTCTTCCACTTCCTTTCCCCTGTCATTCTATGTTCCTTCCTCGTTCTGTATGCCATGTTAAGTCAAGCCGACAAGAAAAACGAATAACAATATAGTTCTTCAGAATAAATTGATGCGTAATACAGATGAACTGAACTTTGATGTTAGACAACCACATGATAGGAGGATGTAATATGTACGAAAAACAGGACGTCATGAGATAACCAGAACTATGATGTGTAAACTAAGCAGAAGACATTTCACTAAATTAGAAGCAATGCAATGGAAGGTAGACACCATATGGAAGATGCTAAAAATACCACTCTGCGAAGTTAACAATGTCTCGTCATAAATGGCATTTAAACAAATGTGAAGCAGTACAAGAAATAAATTGTATGCAAGATACAAACAACATCACACTACCAAGTTAAAGGTCTCTCGTCATTAGTGCAATTGCATATTCATAGCATTGCATATTCATAGCTTATGATGTGTAAACTAAGGAGAAGGCATTTCAACAAATTAGAAGCAATGAAAGCTAGACACCATATGAAAGATGCAACAAATATCACTCTACCAAGTTAAAATTGTCCCGTCAGAAGTGCCACTTCAACAAATTAGAAGTAGTACAAGCTAGAAAAGGATGCGAGATCTAACCTATATCACACTACCAAGTCAAACATGTCTTATGATAAGTGATTGTTGCAAGTTACACAACAGTAGTACTTTGATGTAAGAACATGGTGTGATAGACAGATATTGTGTGTTCTAGAAACAGGAACACGTGTCTTATTCACAAGTATAATGTGTAAAGTAAGAAAATGGAATTCAACAAAATTAGAAGCAATACAAGCTAGACATCATACATAACATGAAACCACATATAACAGTGTCAAGTTAGAGGGAGCACCTATGATGGTGCACTAGGGGAGACATGCTCATCATCAACACAACTACGTTGAGTGTCTATGCATGTGTTGTCTTGCAAATCTTCTTGGGGGGTGGTGGAGTAGAATCTGTAGAGGCCCTCCGTTTGGAAGGAGCACATATATCCGCTGCCTTGCTACTTTCCTTCCGCTTTATTGATTTTGAATTGTCAAGTAAAACCGACAAGGAAAAGCAATAAAATTCACTCTTTAGAACTCATTCGTGCATGATACTAACAATCACTACTTTGATGTAAGGCAAACACATGATACTAGGATGCAATATGTACGAAAAACAGGACGGCATGGCATATTCACAACTGTTTGTGTAAACCGAGCAGAAGCCATTTCAACAAATAAGAAGCAATGCAAGCTAGACACCACATGAAAGATTCAACCAATATGACTCTGCCAAGTTAAAAGCATCCCATCATAAATGGTGTTTCAACAAATTAGAAGCAGCGCATTCTATAAATCATATGAAAGATGCAACTAATATTACACTTCATATACTAAAGGTGTCTCGTCATATTGATTCATGCGGGCTACAAAAAACAATAGTTTTATGTAAGGACATGCTTAATAGATAGATGTACTATGTACTAAAAACAGGAAGACATGTCACATTAATAGGTATAATGTATAAACTAAGCGGAATAGCACATGCAATTTGACCAGATTGGAAGAATTATAGTCTAGACACCATATGCAACATGCAACCACATATCACGCTGTCAAGTTAGAGAAAGCACATGTGATGCTGGTGTAGGGAAAATGCGGTCATCATCTATAGAGCTACGTTCACTATCTTCATCTAGCCTTGTTGTTTCTTGATAATCATGTGGGGAGGCTGACACTACATTCTTCAAAATAGGATCTTTTCTCAAAGTAACCGACTAGGGTGACTATCTCATCATAAGTGATTGATAAGGGATACACAAGAACATTAGTTTGATGTGAGAACATGGTTAATAGACAAATGTACTAGTATGTACCAAAAACAGGAAGGCATGTCATATTCAAAGGTATAATGTGTAAGCTAAGAAGATGCAATTAACCATTAGAAGCAATACAAGCTAGACATCCGACTGGAGTGGTGAGCATGATCGTCAAGGACCTGAGAGCATGGTGGGAGGCGGGCTGCTTCGCCACCGTTGTGGCTTTTTAGTTGGCTTCCAGGTGATGCCTGTCTGTGCTGGGATTGTCACTGGCTCGTCCAGTGCCCTGACTAGCTATTTGTCTTCTAGTGCTCCCGAGATGGTGGTTCATGTAAAAAATATCTTTCCTTATCTTAATAAACAACGACTTTTTGGCCTTTCAAATACAAGCTAGACACCATATGCAACATCTAACCACATATGACACCACAAAGTTAAAGCAAGCACCTGGGATGGTGGTTCATCGCGAGCGAGGTCATCAACTCCAGAGGTATGTTTACTGTCTCCATCCGCTGACGCTGCACCCTTTATAAGGCTGAAACGTGTCTAGCCTAGCCGCATGCCACGCTGAAGCGACTTCTATCTTTTCTTTTCTGCTTCGGGAGCAGGGTCTGAAATACCCTTGCATAAAAACACAATAGTGAGAGTATGGGTGAAGTGTGTGCAGAACTAGTTCACTGTAAAGTAGCAGATAGCAGGTGGCTGAAAAATAAATGACAGGAGACATATGATAGCTCTACAACATTGCATGGCAAACAAAATTAGATTATACTCCGTATGATTTTGTAATATATGAGCACATGGATGGCTGGGAAATGCAGGTACTCCTCCAGCACACCACCACATGTGGTCCTATCAAAATAACAGTGGACTGAAAATAAATAGGTCAGTCGATTTTTTATGACCGTCAGATCTATAAGGAACGGGAAGATGGCCTTCGTCTACCTCCCGCCAGTCACTATTGACGATCTTTCTCGAGCTGCCAGCGACCACCGGCATAGATCCCTGCCTCTGCCGCCCCGCCCTCCCCTTGACCTCACACTACCTCTGTGCTTGGCAGCGCCCCAGACCATCCCTTTAATCTCGGCCGACCTCCAGATCAGGTGCCAGCAGCTCTAGGCCCCACACGCCCCGAATATAAACACCGAGGCGCTACTTTCCCGACGTAATAGGCGGACTAGCGCCTGTTACGCCGTGGAATGCTTCCGGTAATTGGGAATCAACTGACCAGGAATTGAAATCCAGGGGGCAGTGGACCTCTAGCTAAGGTGAAATAGTATATGAGGAGAAATCTTGTGCATCGCGAGTTACTAGGAACATCTAGTATCAAGAAGAAGCGGACAACTAGTGTCTTATGTGGGATGAATACCGTGCAGGCAAGACACGTAAGATTTGCACGAATAAGGGAAGAGGAGTACCATTTCCAGTTGCCAGTGTTGTGTGCTTCATATGTCGCAGCGATGTTCTTCTTTTTGCCGGGGGAACCGATGTTTTGGAGGAGGGTGTAGCCTTGGACGAACCCATGGCCAAATTATTGACTGTGTTGCCGTGGTCGTATCTCAGCAAAGGGGAAGCAGATCCGAGGCGGCGAAGGACGACGTATAAGGAGCAGCTCCGGTGCGGTGGATGGTAGCGAAGTTGAAGCGGCAACAGTGAGGTGTAGGACGACATGGTTGAACTGGCTCGGGTACGGACAGCTCGGCTTCGGCTTCAACTACTAGCCGTGGAGGGCGTTGCGGTTGAGGTTGCGGTGGACGACGACGTTGGGGTATCGGCTTCGGCGTGATGGAGGAGGGCGGCGGTTGATTGGTGGGATGGGGTGGTGGACGGAGGAACCGGGGTTTCGTGGCTGGTGGATAGGTAGTTTGGCGCGTGAGGGAGTCCTGGATTAGGGGGTCTCCGGATGGCCGGACTATATCCTTTGGCTGAAATGTTGGACTATGAAGATACAAGATAGAAGACTTCGTCTCATGTCCGGATGGGACTCTACTTGGTGTGAAAGGCAAGCTAGGCAATACGGATATGTACATCTCCTCCTTTGTAACCGACCTTGTGTAACCCTAGCCCTCTCCGGTTTCTATATAAACCAGAGGGTTTTAGTCCGTAGGACAACAGACAATCATACCATAGGCTAGCTTCTAGGGTTTAGCCTCTTTGATCTCGTGGTAGAACAACTCTTTTAATACTCATATCATCAAGAACAATCAAGCAGGACGTAGGGTATTACCTCCATCAAGAGGGACCGAAACTGGGTAAACATCGTGTCCCCTGCCTCCTGTTACCATCCGCCTTAGACGCACAGTTCGGGACCCCTGATACGTCTCCAACGTATCTATAATTTTTGATTGCTCCATGCTATATTATCTACTGTTTTGGACTATATTGGGCTTTATTTTCCACTTTTATATTATTTTTGGGACTAACCTATTAACCGGAGTCCCAGCCCAGAATTGTTGTTTTTTTTTGCCTATTTCAGTATTTCGGAGAAACATAATATGAAATGGAGTCCAAATGGAATAAAACCTTCGGGAACATGATTTTCTCACCGAACGTGATCCAGGAGAGTTGGACCCTACTCCAAGGAGTCAAAGAGGCAGTCACGAGGGTGGGGGGCGCGCCCCCTGCCTCATGGGCCCCTTGGTGCTCCACCGACGTACTCTTTCCTCCTATATATACCTACGTGCCCCCAAACGATCAGAAGGGGAGCCAAAAACATAATTCCACCGCTTCAACTTTCTATATCCACGAGATCCCATCTTGGGGCCTGTTCCGGAGCTCCGCCGGAGAGGGCCGTCATCACGGAGGGCTTCTACATCATCATAGCCTCTCCGATGAAGTGTGAGTAGTTTACCTCAGACCTTCGGGTCCATAGTTAGTAGCTAGATGACTTCTTCTCTCTTTTTGGATCTCAATACAAAGTTCTCCCCCTATCTCGTGGAGATCTATTCGATGTAATCTTCTTTTTGCGGTGTGTTTGTTGAGACCGATGAATTGTGGGTTTATGATCAAGTCTATCTATGAATAATATTTGAATCTTCTCTGAATTCTTTTATGTATGATTGGTTATCTTTGCAAGTCTCTTCGAATTATCCGTTTGGTTTGGCCAACTAGATTGTTAGTTATTGCCATGGGAGAAGTGCTTAGCTTTGGGTTCAATCGTGCGGTGTCCTTTCCCAGTGACAGAAGGGGCAGTAAGGCACGTATTGTATCGTTGCCATCGAGGATAACAAGATGGGGATTATTTCATATTGCATGAATTTATCTCTCTACATCATGTCATCTTGCTTAAAGTGTAACTCTATTTTTAACTTAATACTGTAGATGCACGTTGGATAGCAGTCGATGAGTGGAGTAATAGTAGTAGATGCAGAATCGTTTCGGTCTACTTGTCACGAACGTGATGCCTATATACATGATCATGCCTAGATATTCTCATAACTATGCTCAATTCTGTCAATTGCTCAACTGTAATTTGTTCACCCACCATAGAATACTTATGCTCTTGAGAGAAGCCACTAGTGAAACCTATGGCCCCGGGGTCTATTCTCATCATATCAATCTCCATCACTTTTAATCTTGCTTTGCTTTTTTTTACTTTGCCTTTTACTTTTCACTTTGCATCTCTATACCAAAAATATTATATCTATCAGATCTCACTCTCGTAAGTGACCGTGAAGGGATTGACAACCCCTAATCGCATTGGTTGCGAGTAGCTATCGTTTTGTGCAGGTGAGAGGGACTTGAGCGTGGCCTCCTACTGGATTGATACCTTGGTTCTCAAAAACTGAGGGAAATACTTACGCTACTCTGACGCATCATCCCTTCCTCTTCGGGGAAATCCAATGCAAGCTCAAGAGGTAGCAACCCCCTACCCGAGATCCGCCAATTTTGACACCGACAACGCGCATGGAGTACGAATGGCGAATCAGACGGGGGACGGGGGCGGCGGGAGCTAAGGGAGAACCATTGTGACGCCCCAATTTGACCATACACTAATCATACACGCAAACGTGTATGATCAAGATCAGGGACTCACGGGAAGATATCACAACACAACTCTACAAATAAAATAAGTCATACAAGCATCATATTACAAGCCAGGGGCCTCGAAGGCTCGAATACAAGAGATCGATCATAGACGAGTCAACGGAAGCAACAATATCTAAGTACAGACATAAGTTAAACAAGTTTGCCTTAAGAAGGCTAGCACAAATGGGGATACAGATCGAAAGAGGTGTAGGCCTCCTGCCTGGGATCCTCCTAAACTACTCCTGGTCGTCGTCAGCGGGCTGCACGTAGTAGTAGGCACCTCCCGAGTAGTAGTAGTCGTCATCGATAGTGATGTCTGGCTCTTGGACTCCAACGTCTGGTCGCAGCAAACGGGTATAGGAAAGGGGAAAAGGGGGGAGAAAAGCAACCGTGAGTACTCATCCAAAGTACTCGCAAGCAAGGAGCTACACTACATATGTATGCATCGGTATCAAAAGGAATAAGGGTATCATATGTGGACTGAACTGCAGAATGCCGGAATAAGAGGGGGATAGCTATTCCTATCGAAGACTACGCTTCTGGCCACCTCCATCTTGCAGCATGCAGAAGAGAGCAGAAGGTAAGTTCACCAAGTAACATCGCATAGCATAATCCTAACCGATGATCCTCCCCTCGTCGCCCTGTGAGAGAGCGACCACCGGTTGTATCTGGCACTTGGAAGGGTGTGTTTTATTAAGTATCCAGTTCTAGTTGTCATAAGGTCAAGGTACAACTCCAAGTCGTCCTGTTACCGAAGATCACGGCTATTCGAATAGATTAACTTCCCTGCAGGGGTGCACCACATATCCCAACACGCTCGATCCCATTTGGCCGGACACACTTTCCTTGGTCATGCCCGGCCTCGGAAGATCAACACGTCGCAGCCCTACCTAGGCACAACAGAGAGGTCAGCACGCCGGTCTAAATCCTATGGCGCAGGGGTCTGGGCCCATCGCCCATTGCACACCTGCACGTTGCGTACGCGGCCGGTGAGCAGACCTAGCAACCTCCATTACAAAGGAAGTTGCGTTACGCGATCCAACCCGGCGCGCGCCACTCAGTCGCTGACGTCACGAAGGCTTCGACTGATACGACGACATCGAGTGCCCATAACTGTCCCCGCGTAGATGGTTAGTGCGTATAGGCCAGTAGCCAGACTCAGATCAAACAACAAGATCTCATTAAGAGTGTTATTTTGAAATAACCACGGACGCCAACCAGGGCCAGGCCCACCTCTCTCCTAAGTGGTCTCAACCTGCCCTGTCGCTCCGCCACAAGGTAACAGTCGGGGCCGTCGGGAACCCAGGCCCACCTCTACCAGGATGAAGCCACCTGCCCCTCTAGCCCCCATCTCCGAACATTATCATAAGTAATGTATCAGTATAAAGTATATTGCATATGCCCGTGATCACCTCCCGAAGTGATCACGGCCCAGTAGTATAGCATGGCAGCCGGACAAGAGTGTAGGGCCACTGATGGAACACTAGCATCCTATACTAAGCAATAGGATAGTAGGTAAAGGTAACAACAGTAGTAGCAAGGATAGGCCATGCAGCAGTATAGGATTAACTGAAAGCAGTAACATGCTACACTAATCTAATGCAAGTAGTATAGAGAAGAATAGGCGATATCTGGTGATCAAGGGGGGGGGGGCTTGCCTGGTTGCTCTGCCAAGAGGGAGGAGGAGGAGTCAACACCGTAGTCGAACTGGGGTCGCCGACAGTCTCGGGGTCTACCGGAAAGAACTAACGGAGGGGGAACACATTAAATAATAGAGCAGTCAAAGCATTACAAAGCATAACAAGGCAATACGCGGTGCCAGGGGTGATCTAACGCAGGGATAGGTGATATCGGCAAGGGGGGGGGGACATCCGGAAGAGTATTTCCGGTGTTTTGCGTTTTCGGACAGATGAACCGGAGGTGGATTGTTCCATGTTTGCTATCCTAGGGACGTGTGGCGGACGAATAGACTGCGTATCCGGATTCGTCTCGTCGTTCTGAGCAACTTTCATATATAATGTTTTTTCATCCGATTTACGGTTTATTTTATATTAATTTTAGAAGTTTTATTGTTTTCTGGAAATTTCTGGTTTCATTTTATTTTGATGTAATTTGAATTGACCAAGTCAATTTGACTAGTCAAAAGGGGCAGGTGTGGCCCACATGTCATTGTGACTTGGGTTAATAAAATATCTAACCTTTTTATAGGGGTGATAAAACATCTAACTAATTTAATGGGGTCCTACATGTCATCTAGTACTAGACTAACTTAGCATTAAATTAGTACTACTAAACTAGTCCTATTTAGCCTAATTAAACAAGGGCCGGTCCACTGCAGTGGCACACCGGCCACACACACACCACACACACACACACGCTGCACACACCTAGCACACTCACGGCCATGGCCATGGCAGCCGGCAGCGATTAGCGGAGCAGCATAGCAGTAGCAACAAACGGCGGCAACAGAGCAGCGTAGCTAGCAGGGTAGTAGCTAGCGGAGCAGCGGCAACTAGGAGCGGGTAGAGTAAGCAGCAATAGCAGCGCGCGAGCAACAAGCAGTAGAGGGAGCAGCGTACCAGCAGCAAGAAGCAGCAGGCAGAGCAGCAGCAAGCGCGCGTCGGCAGGGGCAAGCAAGCAGGGCGCTAGCATGCGGGTGCGGACGCGACTGGGTAAGACAGGGTGCGGCCAGTGGCCAACATGGCCAGGCGCGCGCAGGGGAGGCCACGGTCGGCAGCAGCAGTACACGGGGGTGCGGGCACGGCGTTTACGCGACAGACGCGTAGGCATGAGCCGCAGTACTCGGCAAAAGACGTTGGCAGCAGCAGGTCGGGCACAGGACGGCAGCGAGCGAGTGACGCGGGCGCGAGGAACAGTCAAGGCACGGTCGGCGAGGAGAGGCCAAGCGCGGCGCGCGGCGACACCAGTAGCGGTAGTAGAGCAGCGCAAGGAGCAGCATGCGCGTGTACGCGGACACTGAGCTTCGGTCATGGCGGCTGCCGGCTCATACAGGCAACTACGGCAACGAATTGAGACCATGACGAGGGGCGTTCGGAGGAGGAGCTCACCGCTAGTCCGGTGCCGTGCTCGGGAGGGTCGGGGTGGACTGGAACGATGGGAATCAATGACGGTCGCTGGCGATGTACGCGCTGGAGATGACGGCGATGGTGAGCGTACGGACCGCCCCGACTCGATTCGTCGCTCTGGACGGGCGGAGTGGTCCGTGACGATTCTCCTGGACATGGAGCTAGACGAGGGGAAGCTTGGTGGGCGCGAGGACGACGGAGGCCATGGAGGCTGCGTACTCGCGCGTGAAGAACATGAGCGAGGGAGGAGCGAACGTGGGGAGGGGGAAAGATCTGGGGGACGATGACGAGGCCGAGGGGTCGCGGGCGCGTCCTTATCCCCTGCGCGCCGACGCCGGTGAGGTGGTCGGGCGGCGACCGCGCCCCTGTAGCGGCACGGTCGGCCAAACAGGGAGACGACCGGTGGGGTGGGGGAGTGGGCTGGTTTGGCTCGGGTGGGCCGAGGCCCAGAGGGAGCAGGGGCCTTTTGCACATTGTTTTTTTTGTTCTTTTGCTTATTCTGTTTTCTTTTCCTTTTATGTTTTATATTTTCTACTATATTTTACTTTACTTTTACTTTTATAAAATACAGCACTAGCCCTAAATTAGTATTAACAATTAATCCACTTCTACAAATAATTTGGCACTTTAATAAAACATGTTTATATTTGTTTACTATTTATATGCATTTAATAATTGTTTTTGGCTATTGTTTTATTTATTTATTTTCATTTAAACCTTTTATGAAAAGATGCTTTATCCACCAATATTACTTATGATTTCTTTTCCACACCCAGAACATTTTAGTTTGAATGTTTCAAAACTTTTGTCGTTTGACTCGATTTTGAATTTTGAATTCGAACGGGATTGAACCATCGCGGGGTAACGACAGTAATCGTGGTGAAGTGGCATCATTAGCCGAGGTTACTGTAGCTTAATTATCCGGGCGTCACAACCATGTTTCGGTCTGGGACGCGCTTATATTTTGCTTTTTTGAACAGATGGGATGCGCTTGTTTGAAATTTGGGGAAAGTACAAACTTTGTCCCCCTCTTAAATTTTGGACCTACTGCGCATCGGGGTAGGATGGTAATCCCAGGTATCCCAAATAGTGGAGGGAGCGATTTAGGCCGCGCGCATGTGTGCCTAGGCGGCTATTGTGTATGAATGTTTTTCGGAGGCGGTTGTGTGGCGTCTAGTAGAAGCTACAAACCTACCCCGGTTTAGACCTTTGGACGTCGGGCCGATAGGTTTCACGGGTCGGAGTTAAAAAAGTAATTTCCTTCTACCAAACATTGGTCTCACGCGGTTTCGGGCGAGTAGATGCTCTTTTGGCACTTCGTTCGAAATTTTGAAATAGAAGCATTCACTTTTAGAGTACTCTTGAACTTTGAGAATTGACCTAAATAGGCAACGTTAAGTTTGACATTGTATGTCTGAAAACCTCATTAAATTATCCGCTTCTTTTTGAAATTTTGACACTTGAAAATCCTATAACTACGACACTTGATTTTTTTTGAATGGAGGAGTTAAATTTGAATCTATTTTCTACATGACTATATATGCTATTGTGTACAAAAGCAGAGCAAAGATTGGTGCCCCCATAATTTAAGTATGATTTACAAATGCCATGATATCGAATTCAAACAATTGAATAGACTTCATGTTGAATTCAAACTTTTTAAACCACCTTAAGTTGAATTCAAATGTATGCTAGTTCATAGCTAGCTATTTATAATGTTCATTGTGTAACTTCTATATGTATAATGTGCTTTACACACACAACATGAACTATACTCACATTTATATTCAATTGCTAAAGCGCTGCATTGTCTGGAGTTCAAAATCGTAACTATGTGGATCAATTATGTCGAATTATAACATAGACATGATAAATTTGATAGAATCTAGATGTCTGATGGATCAATGATTGTTCCTTACGTGAATTGCAAATATCATGATCCCATCCTAATATTTGGATACACTTTATATTTGTAATCAATGTGTACATCAGTCTTTTACGTGTAGTTTCACTCTCCATCAGTGGTCTCTCACACATGCTCACACACTCTCTCTCGAGGTGTCTTTCTCGCAGACATGCTCTCGATATAACCCTCCCTCCCTCTCCTAACCATTTATGACTGTTTTCACTATCCTTTATCAAAAGAACTCTTCCACTCACAAGCATACACATGCACAATCCCCATTTCTATATACATAGACCTACCTACGTGTCTCATGTACGGACATCATCTTTAGGCCTGTCTCTCACGCATTGTCTCACACCTCTCTTCCTAATCGATGAGTATGATTCTAGCAGAGCATTATGTAGGACGCCCCTTAAAGTTAGGTTGGATGAATAGTAATATCAAAGATATTGGGTTACCTTAGTCCGAGGACCTAGGGTTCCAAATCCTAGCCGACTCTGTCAGTGTACATAGAGTCCTTCACGATTCTGCTATCTTTATCTTGTATGACTAGTCATCCATGGGTCTCCCTAAATGCTTCACGGGCCGACCAATGTGGCACAGGACGGATCCGAACCAAGGGCCTCCCCTCGGCCCAACGGACCTCACGTGGTGACACACCCTCTTCCCCCAGGTCTCGTTATCTTCTCACCCCCATACATACCAACACAGACACCACACAAAAAATTATCCTCGTGCCTCTATCCCCTCCCCCCTTGCATATACACACTCAAGGGAATCTCTCGCCGTGACATCATATTCGTCTCTCTATCTCTCTAGACCTCTCTCATTTGTCGTGCTATCTCTCCCATGCCCCCCTCCCCTCGTCGCCCCCTCTATCCATGCCTCTCTCGAATACATAATACACACACATACCTCTCTAGGCCCTGCCAAATACATCAACTACACATTCACACATGTTACATCACGTACCTCATTGATCTAAAAAGCCCTCTCTTCACGTTTATTTCGCATACAACATTCATTTTAAATAAAGTGTGACCAAAAATGAATTTAGAATTTCTACATATATACAACATTACAAAGTTATATGGAGGAGTATGAATGTTAATTTGCATTGCATGGTGCCCACAATGATATTTATTCTGCACTGTGAATTTTTATATTTTTATACTATATATAAAGTTAGTCATAATAAAGAGAAACGAAGAGCATCGCTCTCTCCATCGCATACACCCCCTCTACTCCCCTTTCAGGTACGCACACAAACTATCTCTAGGTCCTGTAAAAGTACGCCCCCAGCATATTCACGCATGCTTCATCTTTCTCTCGCGATATATACAATGACGATCATTGTAATTGAAGCGAAAGCATGATACATACATTGGACTTCAGAATCCACTCATTACGGTCACCATTTACGTTTTGTGGTTATTATACAGTCACGAGCTCACCATACAACTCTGTATTTACTCAAGACACGACTAGTTGGCCAGTTAAACTCTCCATGTGGCACCTCTAGTGTTGCATCACATTATCTCACTACCATTGGGCCCACCTGTCGGCTTGTATCTACTCTACACTTCTTATAAAAAACAGAGTTGGTGATGATGGTGTGCCTGCCATCCTGCAATATAGGTTGTCCGATTTATATGTGACGGATAGGAAGGAAACTATGACAATTTTGCAAAAAGGTACCCACACACCTCTCCATATTTGCAAATAAGGCCTTCCCTCGTTCATCCTTTTCTCTCACAAGATAAACTAGTCATACAAATGCATCTTGATGTTACGTGCAACGCACGGGCATCTTGCTAGTAAGAGTATAAATATGAACATTTACAGTAGCAAATATATATGATGTGAAAGTATATTCAATAATGAATCTAATGGTATTGATTTGTTATTGTATATGTTATTACTTCTATCTATAAACTTTGTCAAAGTTTACAAAATTTGACATTGAGCAAAGCTAAAATGCGGAGTAAATAAAAACAGAGGGAGTACGCAGGGACTAGTATAGTTACTACTACCGGAACATGGTAAGTTGGACCACTAAATGCGGGCACGGACCGGGCACACCTCAATTATTCTTTCAAATAGTCGGACACCTACATTTAGCACACCATCCGGCTACTGAATCAAGTGTTACGCTTCACTGCTTAAAAAGGAAAAGGGTGGTACCATACCCAAAACCACCACACTTGGGGCTAGGGTAACAACTTGGTACTGTACCACATTTGAACCAGGGCACAAAAACCACCTGTTCTGCGCCAATGCACAACGCGGAGCACTAACGCTCGAATATGAACCGGAAAACCAACATGTGAGGCATTCCTGGCGGGACGACATGGCGCAGACTAGTCCAATGGAGCAGCTGGCCCACAACCTCCGCGCCGCCGGCAACTGTTCATGTGGGTCGTGGGGGCCAGCAACCTGGCGTAGCTCCAGCACCGCCTCTAGACAGAGCGACCTCGATGAGCGACACGCTCATTGTCGCTGGACACAGTCGGTTTCAGTGTGCATAGGGTGGCGTTAGTGTTGTGGCATGACCAGCAGATCAACACCTGGCTCATCAAGGATGCATGGGGCGCCGAAGTGCGCGCGCGCCGCCACGTGTCTGTGGAATGGTGTAGCATGGCCAACTGCATCCCCAGGACCTGAGACCATGCCGGGTCATCTTTCTTTTTCAATGACATGTGGGGTCACATGTGAGCAAAGGGCATGTCCAACGTTGCCATGACCGCAACTGATTACCCTGGCACACCAAAAACCCTCGTCCCTCGCGCCGTCGCGCGATGCGTTCCCAGCCGGCGCCAGCTGCCCGCATTCATTTCGTCCGTCTGTATGCCTTCGGTAAGAGGCTCGGTGCCCGAGGAACCAACTCCAGCGACTTAATGACGTGCCCGGACGCTTTGGCCTCACCGGAATGCGCTACTCAAAGCGGAAATGCCCACCTAACCTCCACACCATATCGCATCATCCTGCTACCTGGCACCACATCCGCCATGACCGCGAGCGCGAAGCTCTACGGGAGAGCTTGTCTTCGGGGATGAAGCTCGAGGTCGCCACCCTCGCTCAAGTCGCCGCTTGCAATGCAGTAGCGGCGTAGCCGGACGTGGACACCACCGCACAAGCGGTGGCCATGCTAGAGGCCGACGACGGGAGCATCGCCGGCCACGCGACCTACTTGCCACCGTCCAACGCCTGGCACCGCCGAGGTCGGGGACTCGTCCGAGGATGAGTAGGGCATGGGATGCGGGAGGGCATGGTGTGCCAACTGGCCGGTCCGTCTCCCGTGTTCTACTCTTCCTCGCCGAAGACTACACCTTCATCTTGAATCCCGCCAACATACATGGAGATCGTAGATGGAGGACGTTGGTCGTCATCGTAGAATAGGTTTAGGGTCGGGTTTCTTTTATTTGTCTGTCCTATAAAAGTTCGAAATGTAATGAAAATATGCCGTGTTTGCATTAATCTCGGCCGGTGTATATGAACTTTCACAATAATATGGTATGTTGTAGGAGTACTAGCAAGATGCCCGGGCGTTGCACGGAACATCAAGATCTTGTGGGAGAAAACGATGAACGAGGGAAGGCCTTATCTTCAAATGCAGAGAAGAGTGCGAGTAAATTGACATAGTTTCCTTCCTATCCGTTAGATATAGATTGGACGGCCTATATTGCAGGAGGCAGGCACACCATCATCACCAACTCTAGTTTTTATTGAACCGAGACAAAGCTAACATGTGAAGTAAATAAACACATAGGGTCTACATACACAATTTATCTTAGGCACTCCAATAGTACGCCCACTACAAATTCATGCATTTCACATCTTTCTACATCTACGGGAACCTACGAAAGGGTTAACGTAAATTGCCTCTCTCTCCTCCTGATTTTCATGGTGGTGGGCTCCTCCCTCCCCCCAATCTACAATCAACAGCTCACACGTTTCACATTATGTTAATTACGTAACTGGGATTACGTAGGTGTAGCATTACTCAACCTAACAAAGCCAACCTCCCCGCATATCGCGCGGGAAAAGACCCGGCCACGCCGTTTTAGTCGGAATTACCAGATTACTACTAGTAGTATTGATGGATCGCACGAAGCACCTAGTTAAAAAGGAAAAAAGGCGGTACACTCACAGCACCCCTGTCGCGGTCGCATTGCACCCCACACATGTTCGGTCCTGCACACGGCTCACACAAATGGAACGCGCTTCGGCTTGCCTCTTCACTGGCACGTGGGACTGCAATTTGAGAAACTGACCATGCGCCAAACTCCCCCTGACCACCACGCGAAACCCCCCCCCCAAAAAAAATTCCCCCAAATCCCAAATTCAACCGCCCTTCTGCCAACTAGCCAATAATATTCCCCAAACCCCCCTCCCCCCATCCCCCTCCACTCCACTCGCTCCGCCAAAGCCACCCTCCCCGCCACGCTGATACGTCAGCGCCATGGTTCGTCGAGGGGATGCACGGCGATCCTATCGCTCCCACAGTATGCTCTTGTAGACTATCGTCCTCTAGCTGCGCCGCCACCGTTGGCGACGTTCTTGTGGAGGCACACGGCGGTCAGCGCCACCACCACTGGCGATGTTCGTGTGGAGATGCACGGTGGTCAGCTTCTCCCACGGTATATGCATTCTAGACTGAGGCCCCGTGCATGTCGATGTAGTGCTAAATGTGAGCTGATAGACGCTGTTAATCTCACTATTTACCGAAGTAGTTTACAGTCAATATGCTCTGCTTAAGAAACTTCCTTGCCCTGTTCTGCACTCAATCTTCTTAGCTGAGATGCCATGCCAAGCCTGATTAGTTGCTAAAATATCCTGCCATATATTTATTGTGACGTAGATTGCCATGGTCTAGTAGCCAATGTGTTAGGTGAAATAGCTCTACACCGTTTTATACTCGATCTTTGTTGATGCGATGGCCTCCGATAGTTCGATGGCCTCATTGACTGCTCAAATAGCCTGCCATAATTTAGCACTCAAATCGATTTGCTAAATTGGCTTTAAATATATTCCGTTACTTAGATCTGCTCTTCCAAATATCTTGCCATAGCTTTAGACATCGACCTAGGTATTTTTTTCTGGACTTCATACGAAAGCATATATGTTTTTCCTGTAATATCTAGTAGAAGAACTAATTTGTATGTCTAACAGATGAACATGACTTGGATAACTTCTTCTTGAAGATTCTCCGCCGCATATGTCGAGGGGGTTGAAAACTTCATGAACTTTATCAAAGCTGAGTATGGTGGTCCGAAATCAGATGTGCTCTGCCCGTGTAGCAGTTCTATGAATTCAGTTACAAGACACCAGTTAACTGTGCAAAATCATCTACACTTGTATGGGATGTCGGTCACATATACTAGGTGGGTTCATCATGGTGAAGCTGTGAATATCAATGTTATTGACTACGTGGAAGCAGCAGATCACCATCTTGATCTACCTGATGCTCAGGTGGAAGAGGAGGAGGTGGTGGTGGCAGAGCCAGTGAGTTTGACCAACATTGAAACAATGCTACGAAATGCTCGTGCATTTCGTGAACTTTCACTTGCAGAAGAAAAACAGTGGGCCCGCATGTTGGAACAATTCAATGTGGCTGTCACCCCGGGAAATAAGTTGTTAGTATTCTCAGCTATGGTCACATTTCTTCAGGTGAAGACATCTGGGCGAATGACCAACAAATCATTCGATGCGATGTTGGCTGCTTTCCGCAAAGCTTTCCCAGATGTTTCTAAGCTGCCACACACCTACAGTGAAATGAAGAATTTCCTTCGTGCAGTTGGAATTCGATATGATATGATCCATGTTTGTAAGAATAATTGTGTTCTGTTCCGGAAGGATTATGCCAACTTAAGTGGATGCCCGAAATGCAAATCATCAAGATGGAAATATGGAGATGCTGTGAAGAGGATTCCTCATAATGTTCTGAGACATTTTCCAATTATACGAAGATTTCAGAGGTTGTTTCATAATGCTGAAACAAGAGAGGATGTACTCTGGCATTCTAGGAACCAGGAGTACAGAGATCAGAATATAATGATCCATCCATCTCATGGAAGTGAGTGGAAAAGCCTTAATCAGAAACACAAAAAGTCTCCTACTAGCCCAAGAAACATTATACTTGGCTTAGCTTCAGATGAATTTAACCCATTTGGCCACCATAGCACCACATATAGCATGTGCCTAGTGCTTGTTATCCCTTACAACATGACTCCAAATGTTTGCAGCAAAGAATCAAACTACATGATGGCCTTGCTCATCCCAAGTCCAAAAAGTCCTGGAAAGGATTTTGATTTATTCATGGAGCCTCTTGTGGAGGAACTTCAATAGCTATGGAGGGGTGTCCTCACTCGAGACCTATATAGTAGCCCACCAGCTGATTTCTTTCTGTGTGTTGTTATAATTTGGTGCATCCATGATTATCCGACTTTGGTCACTATGTTAGGGCGAACGACACATGGTTACAATGCATGTGTTCGTTGTGACAGGAATTCGTTGTGACAGGAATCCGCTGTCATACGCAATACATAGCAAGATCTATTACATTGGATGCCGCCGTTTCCTTGCCAAGGACAAGCCGCATCCTACAAAATATTGAAGACATGTGTTCAATGCAAAAGAATGAAAACCCTGATCTGCCAAAGAGGCTCACTGCCGATGAGTTGCAAGTGGAATTGGAGAAGGTCAGGCATATTACACCAGGAAACCACCCTAGTAATGGTAGTGGGAAAACGAAGCATGGCAGGGCAGAAGGGAGATTATTGCTCACCCGTAGGTCCACTTTGTGGGACTTGGAGTATTGGAAACATTTGGATCTATGGCTATATGTGACAACATTATCGACACACTTCTTAATATTGAAGGCAAGATGAAAGATACCTTAAAATCTAGGATTGATTTGACACACCTAGATATCAAATAGGATTTGCAGGTGCAACATGAAGGTAAAACACGGGATATGGCACCAGCTGTGTACGTCTTGGACATGGTAAAAAGAAAAGAATTCTGCGAGGTCCTGTCAGGTGTGAGATTCCCACATGGATTTTCTTCCAACCCTGAAAGGAGAGTCAGTGCAGATGGAAACAAGGTACAAGGGTTGAAAACTCATGACTGCCACGTCCTACTTCAAAGGGTTTTACCTATTATCCTTAGACGATTGGACCGCCCTAACTTATACAGAGTAGTTGCAGAGTTGGGACAATTCTTCACGGAACTCTGCAGTAGAAATATCAGGGTAGATGCTTTGGAGCATCTTAGAGACAAGATACCAACTATCCTATGCGCCGTTGAGAAGATATGTGCTCCAGCCTTCTTTGATGAGATGGTGCATTTGGCTGTTCATCTACCTGATGAGGCACTACTTAGAGGTCCAGTACAGTATGGCTGGATGTACCCTATTGAAAGGCGGCTAGGCACTTTCAAGGGCTATGTTAGGCACAGAGCTAGACCCGAGGGTTCCATTGCAGAGGCCTACATTGCTATAGAAGCATTGACATTCTGCTCAAAATACATTGAAATAACTGATCAGCTTAGCAAAGAGGTGGGTGAAGACAACCCCGGTCTCAATGTTTTCGATTATTCTGTTCGAGTTACAGGGAAGAGTCGACAAGAGGATAAACCTAAAGATTTGGACAAAATGGTTTGGCATGTGTTGATAACTGTCCCGAGATACTACCTTATATCAAGTAAGTACTAAGTACTACAACTTATACATCGTAATCTACTAAACTTGCAAGACATTATTATATATTTAGATGTTTGAAACGATCACTATGTTGTGCAGTGATAGAGGCTAAGGTGTCCCGATGTTTCGATGAGATGGTGGCTATCGTTTTCTGTGGGAGTCGACCTTGACGATCCGACTACGAACGTGCGAGACGTCGCGCCTTAGCAATCGCTAAACCAACTTCCGAGGGTTATTGACCACGCCGGAGCACGATCAAACTGACCACGAGGGTCTGTTTCCTGTGAGCAAACGAAGAACAAGCAAGAAATTGAGATTGCAATCGGGATATTGCGAATATAAGATGAAAGCTTTATTGATCAAGGTGGGGTTCTGTGACGTCTTGGTCTGGTCGTTGGACACAAACGAAGTACGCGATGTTGCAGCTATGGCGAACTTTTAATCTAAACAAAACCCAAAGTCTAAACGACGCCCTAAGGGCTGTATATATGGAGGAAGAGGGGGGAATTTCGTGTCCCTTGAGGGTGGGGTCCGAAACCAACCCTAACTCTTGTTTCCCCACACATACGGACTCTAAAAATAGCCTATACTTAAGTATTTCGAAATTACATGGGCCTGGCCCATTAATAAGGTGACGCAACACCTAGAATAGCCTATGGACGAATATTATGAAGTGGCATCTTGTATATTTCGTCCAAGGCTTCATGCACTCCTTATGGCGGCTTCAAAGTCCTGAAATCATCACTTGTAACTCCGTTCTTGATCCCCTTGTGCATGACATCAACTCCATGCGTGTTCTTGCTCCAATGTTCATCCTTCTCGAAGCTAGGCCCTTCATTTGTAAGCAAAACAAATGTATCCAATTTAGGCACCATCATAATCTCATGAACATTAGAATCATTACCAAGAAACGAAAGTACCTGGTAATTTAATTGGCGTGCGCGAGCTCTAGTAATTGGTCCAGTATATGTAACAGTAGGGGCTGTGGGTGTAACAATGGTATTGATGTCCTCATCATCCTCCCCTTCTTGAAATGAAGTCGTCCTCGACGAAAGCGCATCTTCCTCACCCAAATAAGGCTTCAAATCTGCAATGTTAAAAGTGGGACTAACCCCAAAATCTACAGGTAGCTCAAGTTTATATGCATTATCATTTATTTTCTCTAACACCTTAAAAGGAGCATCATCACGTGGCATTAGCTTTGATTTGCGCAGATTAGGAAATCTATCTTTACGCAAATGTAACCAAATAAGATCTCCAGGCGCAAACACAACATGTTTTCTACCGTTATCTCCAGCAAGTTTATATTTAGCATTCATACGCTCAATGTTTTCCTTAGTTAACTCATGCATTTTTAAAATCAATTCAGAACGTTCTTTAGCATCAAAATTAACCTTCTCTAAAGATGGAAGAGGCAACAAATCAATAGGTGCACGAGGTAGGAAACCATACACAATTTCAAAAGGGCACATCTTAGTAGTAGAATGCAATGAACGATTATAAGCAAATTCAATATGAGGCAAGCATTCTTCCCACATTTTCTTGTTATTCTTCAAAACAGCCCTAAGCATAGTAGACAATGTTCTATTGACTACTTCAGTTTGTCCATCAGTTTGGGGGTGACAAGTAGTACTAAAAAGTCTCAATGAATTCAACCCATTTAGCATGTCTACGGTTCAGTTTTGCTTGACTTTTAATGTGTTTCAAAGATTCATGATCAGAATGTATAACAAATTCCTTGGGCCATAAATAATGTTGCCATGTTTCTAAGGTCCGAACAAGAGCATATAATTCTTTATCATAAGTAGAATAGTTCAGACTAGGCCCACTCAATTTTTCAGAAAAGTATGCAACAGGTTTTCCACCTTGTAATAACACACCTCCTAATCCAATTCCACTAGCATCACATTCAAGCTCAAAAGTCTTATTGAAATTAGGAAGTTGGAGTAAAGGAGCATGTGTCAACTTATCTTTCAATACCGTGAAGGCTTCTTCCTGTGCGGTACCCCAAACAAAAGGCACATCCTTCTTTGTAAGCTCGTTGAGAGGTGCAGCAATGGTGCTAAAATCTCTCACAAAACGCCTATAGAAACCAGCGAGGCCAAGGAAACTCCTCACTTGTGTGACCGTTTTGGGCTGCGGCCAACTCTCAATAGCTTCAATCTTGTCTTTATCAACTTCAATTCCCTATGGAGTAACGACATAGCCAAGAAAAGATACTCGGTCAGTGCAAAAGGTGCACTTTCCAAGGTTTCCAAACAAACGTGCATCACGTAGAGCAATAAAAACAGCACGTAAATGTTCCAAATGTTCCTCCAAAGATTTGCTATAAATCAATATGTCATCAAAGTAAACTACCACAAATCGTCCAATGAAAGCACGTAAAACTTCATTCATTAACCTCATGGAAGTACTAGGTGCATTAGTTAACCCAAAAGGCATGACTAACCACTCATATAATCCAAACTTAGTTTTAAATGCTGTTTTCTATTCATCACCCAATTTCATACGAATTTGATGGTATCCACTACGCAAATCAACTTTGGAGAATATTGTAGAGCCACTCAATTCATCAAGCATATCATCTAGCCTAGGAATAGGATGACGATAACGGATAGTAATATTATTAATGCCTCTACAATCAACGCACATACGCGACGTACCATCCTTTTTCGTCACTAAAATGATAGGAACAACACAAGGACTAAGGGATTCGCGTATATAACCTTTGTCGAGCAGTTCTTGTACTTGACGCATAATCTCCTTCGTCTCCTCTGGATTGGTACGGTATGGTGCATGGTTGGGCAGCGAAGCACCGGGAATTAAGTCAATTTGATGCTCAATCCCTCGAATAGGTGGTAATCCCGGTGGCATGTCTTGTGGAAAGACGTCAGCGAACTCCTGCAAAATGTTAGTGACAGCAGGGGGCAAAGAGGAAGGCACGTCCTCGAATGAAAATAATGCCTCTTTGCACACAAAAGCATAGCAAACAGATTTGCTAAAATCTAGCTCATTAATATCAGATTTGGTGGCAAGTAAACATGCACTTTTCAATTTAATTTCAGAAACAACAGTAGATGGTTTATTATTAGGCTTCATTTGGTGCTCAAATTCTTTTGCCACAATCTGATTTTCACTCTTATTTGTCTCCTGTTTTGCTTTATTAGCTCTATTAATATCATCTTTCAAAATGGAATCAGGAGTCATAGGAAGCAAAGTAATATTTTTATCGTTATGAACAAGAGTATACTGATTGTTTCTACCATGGTGTACATAATTTTTATCAAATTGCCATGGTCTACCAAGTAATAAGGAACATGCTTGCATAGGTACCACATCACAATCAACATAATCAGCATATGTAGAGATACTAAAATGCACATGAACAGTACGTGTTACCTTAACCTTGCCGCTGTTGTTGAACCATTGGATGTAGTAAGGATGTGGATGTGGTCTTGTGGTGAGAGATAGCTTCTCCACCATCTCCATGCTAGCCAAGTTATTGCAGCTCCCTCCATCTATGATCACGCGAACAGAACGTTCCTTCACAACACCCTTTGTATGGAACAAATTATGCCTCTGATTTTGCTCAGCTTGTGTAACCTGCACACTCAAAACAAGTTGAGCAACTAAACATTCATACCTGTCAGCATCTTCAGGAGCCATGTATTGCGTCTCATGATTAGAATCGTCGCCACCGTGTTCTTCACGTGTAATAAGAGCCAAGGTCTCCTCATCATAGTCACTAGCGGACTCATACCCACCATCCTCAGTAACAATCATCACACGCTTAGATGGGCATTCTCTCGCATAATGACCTCCACCCTTGCAACGTCGACAAATAATATCATGTGTTTGCTCTGTTGATGCCATGGATGAAGAAGAGCTCTTTGCAGGCCCAGAAGGTGTGCTCTTGGCAGATAGTGGTGATTGTGCCTGCTTTATTGTATCACGGTTGGAGGTGGCAGCCGACGGAGGCGCCGGTGTAGCAGAACGTGTGGAAGTAGATGATGCACGTGGTGTCCATGATGAAGGTCGACCTGCAGAAAAGTTAGTCCGCGCCAATGCATGTCGATCCTGCACTTCACGTTCAGCTTTACAAGCAAGATGGAATAAATGAGTGATATTAGTATACTCCTTATACTCTAGAATCGTCTGAATCTCTCTATTTAATCCACCCATAAAACGTGCAAGCATAGCTTCATTCTCCTCAACAATACCACATCTAATCATGCCAGTTTGTAATTCCTGATAATATTCTTCTACAGAATTTTTCCCTGTCTTAAGCGCTGCAATTTTTGAAGTAATTCACGTTGATAATATGGTGGAACCCAACGAGTACGCATAGCAGTTTTCAAAGCAGCCCAAGTAGCCGGAATAGGATATAATCTACAATGCTCAGACCACCAAACACATGCAAAACTAGTGAATGCACAAACAGCAGCAGGAACACGTCTCTCCTCGGGATATTGTAAACATGTAAATCGTTGTTCAGTTTCTAACTCCCAAGTAAGATATATATCAGGAACATATCTACCCTCAAATGGTGGAATATTCAATTTTAGTTTAGGGAGATGGTCATGGTCTCGTACCTGAGGGTGAGCCCTACCATTGCCATTATTTGCATGTGGACGACCTGGTGGTTGCTGTGCTGGTGGTGGCACGTAGTTCTGATTTTGATCAACCTCATCCTCATAATCTACCACATAATCATCCTCCTCCACATCAGCAGTAGGAGCCACAGAAGTATCAACAGCAGCACCAGCAGTTTGGCCCGACTGAAGAGGGACACGACTCGCTCGGCGGAGGGCTATTTCCCGACGTGGAGGTAGTTGATGTTGTTACTGTTGTTGCAGAGGTGCGGCAGGAGCAGCCGGTGGTGGTGGTGGAAAATGCGAAAGCAATTCAGCAAACTTGTTATCGAGCTTTGTTTCAAACGTCTTCTCCATGCCATCTATCTTCTCCATGGCCTCTTCAAATCTGTTTATCACATCGTGCACCTGTCCACTCATCATTTGCTGAAACGTATCATGAAGCTCCTTGTTCGTCAAGTTCTCCCAGTCAGTCTCGTCGGCTTGTGATCCTAGCATGGTTAGCAGCAATAGAAACACACAAGAATATGATCCTACAGACTACTAACAAGTGGTGGTGGTGGCGGGTGTCACAAATCCGTCAAGCAAATCTCAAATTCTTACCAGTTCTTACCCAGCAGCAGGCGGTGATCGGCAACCGTTGTAGTCAAAACTCTCAAAAGCTTGGATAGAGCGATTGCCAGGGAGAGTCAAACGCACGACGTAGATGTATGTGGAGCTGGGAAGGCTTATAGTATGGTAGCAAAAAGGGTCAGGAATAATCAATTCAGAGATGCAAAGTTGAATAAACGCTCAACGACGGTACTGTGCTAGTCCTAGGCTAGACCGTGCTAGAGACGCGAGCCTAGAACACTAACAAAATCACGGCGCTGCACATAAATAAGGGAAAAGCACACTCTGGAACTCTTTTTTCGCTCTTTTTTTGTGCTCCTTTTTTTTTTGCGCTCCTCTTTTTTTTTGCGAAAAATCACTATAATGGCGAGTGTCTCAAAACTCTTCCCTCGTCAAACTGATAGGATGGCACGAAATTTTTTTTCACTTTTTTTCGGAAATCAGGGCAGCGACGACGAAAAAGTGCGACAAAAAATCACTATGATGGCACGTGGCTCAAAAGACTCAGAAAAGCCTAGAAATAGGATAGGGAAAAAAATTTCCCGTGAAAATTTTGGCCTAAAAACTGCCCGGGGGTCTCCAGACTTTTTTTTTCGAGACCTACGCAGGCAAGGAAACACGAATCAGAATTTAGATTGATCTCAAGAACAAACCTAATATGAGAAGAACTCAGATTGGTGGTGGATATATGGTTGTGGTATATGGCAGCGGTGGTGGTATATGGTAGTGGTGGTGGTATATGGATACAGATTGGTGGTGGTATATGGATACGGATTGGTGGTGGTATATGGATATGGATTCAGAGCGGCGGCGGATAAGCAAAAGTGATAGATGGGCGATGATGATGGTGCGGCGGCGTCGTGACAACTTATGACCAGAACTCGAAACTCTAAAAGACTAGACTCTAAGACCAGCAACTTGACACGACGATGCAACCGCAAACTCAACAAAGCAAAAACCCTAAAAAGATTATGCAAAGGCTCAGATTGGTTCGGATATGATGAACTAACCCTAATTTTTTTCTGGCTTTTTCGTGGACTGTAGGTATGAAGAACAGACTCGATCTAATCTACGAAAAACTGTAAAATCTCACCGAGCAACCTGGAAATCTGATACCACTTGATAGAGGCTAAGGTGTCCCGATGTTTCGATGAGATGGTGGCTATCGTTTTCTATGGGAGTCGACCTTGACGATCCGACTACGAACGTGCGAGACATCGCGCCTTAGCAATCGCTAAACCAACTTCCGAGGGTTATTGACCATGCCGGAGCACGATCAACCTGACCACGAGGGTCTGTTTCCTACGAGCAAACGAAGAACAAGCAAGAAACTGAGATTGCAATCGGGATATTGCAAATATAAGATGAAAGCTTTATTGATCAAGGTGGGGTTCTGTGACATCTTGGTTTGGTCGTTGGACACAGACGAAGTACGCGAAGTTGCAGCTATGGCGTACTTTTAATCTAAACAAAACCCAAAGTCTAAACGACGCCCTAAGGGCTATATATATGGAGGAAGAGGGGGGAATTTCGTGGCCCTTGAGGGTGGGGTCCGAAACCAACCCTGACTCTTGTTTCCCCACACATACGGACTCTAAAAATAGCCTATACTTAAGTATTTCGAAATTACATGGGCCTGGCCCATTAATAAGGTGACGCAGCACCTAGAATAGCCTATGGACGAATATTATGAAGTGGCATCTTGTATATTTCGTCCAAGGCTTCATGCACTCCTTATGGCGGCTTCAAAGTCCTGAAATCATCACTTGTAACTCCGTTCTTGATCCCCTTGCGCATGCCATCAACTCCATGGGTGTTCTTGCTCCAATGTTCATCCTTCTCCAAGCTAGGCCCCTCATTTGTAAGCAAAACAAATGTATCCAATTTCGGCAGCATCATAATCTCATGAACATTAGAATCATTACCAAGAAATGAAAGTACCTGGTAATTTAATTGGCGTGCGCGAGCTCTAGTAATTGGTCCAGTATATGTAACAGTAGGGGCTGTGGGTGTAACAATGGTATTGATGTCCTCATCATGCAGCATCTATAAAAAGGAGTTACTCCCGCAAAATCGAAGAAACATTGACAAACTAGTTATGGGAGGATTTGCGAAATGGTTCAAGAGCCATGTAAGATTTTGAATTGCACTGTCAGTTTTTTAAATATATTGACTACATAAGATGATCAGCTTGTATATTTTCTAACCATAGGTTAAGAAGATGCAGGAGGATGGGCAGGTAGTTGATGATGCCCTTTACACACTAGCAATGGGTTCTGATACTCGGGTAAGAGATTATGAATCTTGCATTGTTTGAGATGTGCGCTACAACACCCTTGCACGTGACGAAGGCAAGAAGACACGAAATAGTGCCATCATGAGCACAGATACGTACGACAGAGAGACAACTAAAATGTATGCTAACATAACAGACATTGTTCAATTGCAGTGTATCTCCAGTTTTGAGGATCATCATTGTGTGGTTCTGTTGTGCTGTCATTGGTATAACCTGTTTTCCAGGATCGCAAAACCCAGAGTTGATGATTATTTCAAATCCATCAGTGTCAAGCCGGCGTACCAGACCAACGAGCCTTTTATTTTGGAAAATCAAGAAACACAGATATTTTTCTTGGAAGACACATTTGCATATAGCGATGACTGGAGAGTATTGCAAAGGTTTGAGCAGAGGAACTCGTTTAATGAAGTTGCACAACAAGATGATGCTTACACTGCTCCTGATGTACAAGATTCCACAGATGTTCCTAATATCTTTGAGAACCATCACGTCAATGATGCTGGCAAAAAGATTGCCTGTCGTGCTGTGGACATACAAGAGTTGATCAAGAGGAAGCCAACGTTCGAGGACATTGAGGATGAAGAAGAAGAAGAAGACACTCTGGGGAATTATGATTCAAACTGATACACATGGCGAAGATGTTAACGCTGCTACTACGGACGATGATTAGATTGCTTTTATCGTATTTGCCTTTCAGAAGACGTTTTTTATCTACTACATGAAATTATGTTTGCTATGACAACAAAAACCCGATGAACATGTTGTTTAGTATTTTGCTATGAGAACATCACTTGTTACATATGTTCATTTGTGTTTGGTGATTGTATGATGACTAAAACATGATGACATTGTTGTTTAGTTGTACTCATATTTCGTTGTGAAACTTGAATTTCATTACATAGTTTGTTGTTGGACTGCAATTTGCTCGAAGTCTTCGAATGGGAACAAAGCTGACCCGAAAGGGCCTCTGCTAATTTATTTATTTATTACCAAAAGGGCCTCTGCTATTTATTTATTTATGAGAAAATGGGGATACCCCCTGATTTCCATTAATAGAAATCATTAGATGTTCACAACACTACACCCAGCCTACTACACAGGTTTCATTCATTACTAGTTTCAGCAAAGTGCTCATGTCATAGCCATTGAATACATCACGGTTTCTACATACACTGCAAATAAAGAGACAATCATCCTACAGAGCACATCGATTTTGCCCATCATCTTCACAAGCTCTTTCATCTCCTCATTGCTGTCAAGGCCATTCAGCAGCTGTTGCTTGGCCATGATGAGAGCAACTGCATCTTTAACCTTCTGCTCTTTATCTTCCTCTTCTATCGTTCCTTCAGTTAATTGTACAACACTCCAACCTGCTGGTATTGGGATTCCTCGACTAAGCAAATAATCAGCGTTGTTGCATTCCCCCACATCAGCAACTTCCTAGAAATACAAATCACACGAATCTTCCCTTTTCTGCATGAATCAAATTGGAAGATCATCAACCAAACTATTAAAAAATCAGCAACAGAAAGTAGCAGAACAACACTTAAACATATTATTACCCCATGATTCTGGAATTTGTAGAAAACTTGTCCAGGGTTTGAGGATTGTGCTTGAGACGCGACGAATGACTCTGCGTGATTTGCAGCTATGGCACCACACGAACGGCAGCGGGTTGCGACGAGAAACCGGCTGCAGTGCGTGTGCTGGCGGGGGTGTGATGAGACCCACAGGCGATGGTACAGGTGGCGACTTGGCGCATATCTGGTTGTTGCCTGCTGAAGAGCAGGTGGACAAGCAGCCAACAGACAAGGTTGCTGCAGCCAGAGCTTCTGATGCTAGGCAGAGTAAGTAGAGAAGTGGATAAGCGAACGTTGGATATGTCAGTTTCATTACTTGCAACGTAGCATAGCACCATATATAGTCATAGTCTAGGTTTGGATTCGAGCTAGCTACAGGAACATGTCTCTCTTTTTTCTAAAACTTAGCAATGTCTCTTTACTGGTACACTAGCTTGTTCTGTACACCTTCTCAAGTCTTTGATTTTCTTTCTTTTTTTGCAAGGAAGGAAGGTGGACAAAATTGAGAGTTCCTGGGACTCGAACCCAAGAGCTCTCAGTTGAAAACCAAGGGTGCTAGTCACTTATGTGGTGAATGTTCCCTTGGAGGAGGATGGCAGACGAACGCATTTTCGTTGCAATATTAGTTGCGACGCAAGATCGAACGGTCGCAGTTTCGGGAATGTTATCAGGCGAACAAGCCCAGTTTTTCTTTTCTTCCTATATATAAAAAAGTATGCTACTTGGTGTCAGCTTAGTCAACAAATGATTGTGCCAACCTTGACCGTTGGATTGACATGAAACGTCTGTCGTGTTTCTTTAGTCTCTTCTTCCTCCAGCCGCCAAAGCCAAACCAGCTCCAGCGGGACCTCCTACTCTCGCCTCCCACGGCTGGTTGTGCTGCCGTGCATGTATTGTGACCATATCGCGCCCTAAAACTCGGTGCATCTTCCCCGACTCCTGTTCGTTCCCGTCCGAGGCCTCACCATCGTCCTCCGCCTTGGTTCGCTCGCCGCGGCGCCGCCCTCCGGTGTTGTCAACATGGTCAACAACCGAGAGGAATAAGTAGATGACTGTACATGGTGAGGATGACAGTAGGGACCCAGCAGCGCACGTAGTAAATTTGTTTTTTCGGGACGGAGAAGGGTATCAACTGGGTTGTTCAGGAGTTGTGGCCCATCTAGGACAGGTTTTTATTTCATATGTTTAGCACATGACCAGCCCAATTTGTTTCTTTCCTTTCTGAAAATGGCTAGCCCAGTTTTTTTTTGCAGAATAACCAACGTAGGCCTACTTTCTTTTCTACGCCCTGCTGGGGTGGAAATCTTTCAAGATGAGGAGGGATGCATTTTGCCCAGAAAAATGGGCTATAAGTAATAAGAAATGGGCTATAAGTAATATTAAATGGGCTGTAAAATGAAAAAAATAGCAAACGGGCAATTAGTTCCAAAATACCTTTTTCTTTTGGATTTTGATATTTTAAATTTCATTGTTTTTTTGCATGTAAAATTTCGTTGGATTTCAATTAAGGCATGTTTAGTTTTTAAATTAATCTGAATCTGGCTAGAAATTTTGGGATGTATGCTGTTTGGGACAGATTTGGAGGCTGACTTGTGGGTCTACTTGGTTGATGTGTACGAAGGCTTTGTTAACTTAGTCCACAAGCGATTCTAGCAGAAGTGACCGTTGGATGTTAATCCCACAACCGTGTTGCTTCTTCAATATTTGATCTTGCTCCAGCCGCCCAAACCAGCACCGGTGGGACTGCCTGCTCTCGCCTCCCATGGCCGGTTGTGCTGCCACGCAGGCCGCACTGATACATCTCCAACGTATCTATAATTTTTCATTGTTCCATGCTATTATATTATCTGTTTTGGATGTTTAATGGGCTTTATCATGCACTTTTATATTATTTTTGGGACTAACCTATTAACCAAAGGCCCAGTGCAAATTGCTATTTTTTTTCCTATTCTAGTGTTTCACAGAAAAGGAATATCAAACGGAATCCAAACGGAATGAAACCTTCGCGAGGATCGTTTTTGGAACAAACGCAATCTAGAAGACTTGGAGTGGACGTCAAGGAAGCAGCGAGGAAGCCACGAGGCAGGAGGGCGCGCCCCAGGTGGTGGGCGCGCCCCCCACCCTCGTCGGCCCCTTGAGGCTCCACCGACCTACTTCTTTCACCTATATATACTCATATACCCTAAAAACAGCCATGAGCACCATGAAACCCTATTTCCACCGCTGCAACCTTCTGTACCCGTGAGATCCCATCTTGGGGCCTTTTTCGACGCTCCGCCAGAGGGGGAATCGATCATGGAGGGCTTCTAACCATAGCCTCTCCGAAGATGTGTGAGTAGTTTACCATAGACCTTCGGGTCCATAGTTATTAGCTAGATGGCTTCTTCTCTCTCTTTGGATCTCAATACAAAGTTCTCCTTGATTCTCTTGGAGATCTATTCGATGTAATTCTTTTTACGATGTGTTTGTCGAGATCCGATGAATTGTGGGTTTATGATCAAGATTATCTATGAACAATATTTGATTCTTCTCTGAATTCCTTTATGCATGATTTAAATATCTTTGCAAGTCTCTTCGAATTATCAGTTTGGTTTGGCCCACTAGATTGATCTTTCTTGCAATTGGAGAAGTGCTTAGCTTTGGGTTCAATCTTGCGGTGCTCGGTCCGAGTGAAAGAAAAGGAAACGAC
This sequence comes from Triticum aestivum, assembly GCF_018294505.1. Classification (NCBI taxonomy): domain Eukaryota; kingdom Viridiplantae; phylum Streptophyta; class Magnoliopsida; order Poales; family Poaceae; genus Triticum; species Triticum aestivum. The sequence continues at coordinate 338,151,498 of NC_057812.1, read as the reverse complement.
ACATATTGTATTGTTGCCATCGAGGATAAAAAGATGGGGTTTATATCATATTGCTTGAGTTTATCCCTCTACATCATGTCATCTTGCCTAATGTGTTACTCTATTCATATGAACTTAATACTCTAGATGCATGTTGGATAGCGGTCGATGTGTGGAGTAATAGGAGTAGATGCAGAATCATTTCGGTCTACTTGTCACGGATGTGATGCCTATATACATGATCATGCCTAGATATTCTCATAACTATGCACCTTTCTATCAATTGCTCGACACTAATTTATTCACCTGCCGTAGATTATGCTATCTTGAGAGAAGCCACTAGTGAAACCTATGGCCCCTGGGTCTATTCTCCATTATATTATTTCCCCGTCAGCTAGCTATTTCTGTGGCCGTTTATTTTGCAATCTTTACTTTTCAATCTATATAACCAAAATACCAAAAATATTTATCTTATTATCTTTATCAGATCTCACTTTTGCAAGTGGCTGTGAAGGGATTGACAACCCCTTTATCGCGTTGGTTGCAAGGTTCTTGATTGTTTGTGCAGGTACGAGGGACTTGTGTGTAGTCTCCTACTGGATTGATAACTTGGTTCTCAAAAACTGAGGGAAATACTTACACTAATTTGATGCATCACCCTTTCCTCTTCAAGGGAAAACCAACGCATGATCAAGAGGTAGCAAGAAGGATTTCTGGCGCCGTTGTCGGGGAGGCTTACACCAAGTCAAGTCAAGATTTGATCTCCCGCCAACGTGCGGATTTCTGGCGCCGTTGCTGGGGAGATCTACAAGTCAAGACATACCATGTACCCATCACAAACTCTTCTCCCTCGCATTACATTATTTGCCATTTGCCTCTCGTTTTCCTCTCCCCCACACCAACCTTACCATTTTATGTGCCTCTTTTCCGTTCGCCCTTTTTCCATTCACCTTGTTTCGCCTGCCTCTTGTGTGATCGTGTGTTAGATTGTTTGTTTCATCGTAATGGCTAGTCCTTCTATCATTGTTAATACTCCCGATCATGAAATTCCTAATTTTAAACAAAGGGAGGGAGAAAATCTAAAAGATGCTAGGCATAGAATTTGCAATGCTCAGAATAGATCTACTAAGAAGCAATCTACTTCCATTATTCTTTGCAATTTTTATGTAGGCATCACTCCTTGGAACAGATATATTCTTGATACCATTACCGGAGGGAATTTCTTGGGTAGGCATACTTTTGATTCTTATAATGCTATGTTAGATTTGTTTGGCCCACCACCTATTTTTGTTAATGGAACTATTTTAACCTTGGAACATGTGATGCAAAGGCTTGAAATTATTGAAAATAAAGTTGCCACTGTAGATTTGATTGAAAATTTGGATAAAAAGATCCACAACCAAATTACCCAATACGGATCTAAGGTAGGAGTTGCTCTTAAAAAATTTAAAGAAACACTACAAAAAAATACACTTCCGTGATGATACGTGTTTGTCACAGTAGGTCACATTTTCTGTCATGCATGTAAATCCATGACAATTTTATGAGAGAATCAAGATAGTCATACATGTGATGTCGTAGAAGTGTTCCATGACATTACCAAAATTATCATCACGGAAGTGTACACTTCCATGACGATAAATCGCGCGTCACAGTAGTGCTTTGTCAAGGGTGACTGACACATGGCATCCACCATAACGGAACGTCGTTAAGCTACCGGGCCCAGTTTTGGATCCGATAACCCGTTAACAGCCCCGACCAATGGGGATTTTCCATGTGTAAAATCATCATTGGCTGGAGGGAACACATGTCGGCTCACTGTTGGGACAGATGTCATCCACTCATTGGACCCAAAGCGCCTATGATACGTCGACACATGGCATGGCCCAACAGAGGCCCATTCCTGTGAAAAGGCCGACCTGTTTGACTTGGTCAAAAGGTGGCGGGCCGGCCCACGGCAAGCCTTTTAACGGCTTGTTAGCATATAGCCCATTTACAGCCCGCTAACCCAGGGCCCGTTTATGGCCTATCCGAATTAGGCCCAGTAGCGTCATCTGGGCCATCCAATATAATTCCAGCCCATTTTAACTTCCGGCCCATGTATGACCCATGACGTCTTTCAGCCCATATGAGGCCCTTAGTAACCCTTGGCCCATTAACGGCCCATGGTAAAACTGGCCCGTAATGAACAATGTATTACTTTATACCCATTGACGACCCATTATTCCGTTGGGCCATTTCCAGCCCATGTTATCTTTCGGCCTTCTCAGGGCCCATTTATTCTTGGGCTCATTTCCAGCATTCGTTTACTTTCGGCCCGTTACTTTCATTTTCTGCTTGTGGGCCAAATTCAGTCCATGGTTACAGTCGGCCCGTTTGTGGCCCGTTAATACGTTGGGCCGTTTTCATAGCGTCATCAAATACGACCAATTAATGACGGCCTGTTATGGTCGGCCCATGAACGGACTATTTCAACTCTAGCCCGTTTATGGCCCCTTATATGGCCTGTACAATGCCCATAGATGAGACGGCCCGTAGAAGGCCCATGGATCCTATGGGACGTAGAAAGCCCATTGACCCGACGGCCCATAGATGGCCCATTGATCCGACGGCCCATAGAAGGCCCACGGATCTGACATCCCATAGAAGGCCATGGATCGTCCGTCACGTAGATGGCCCATGGATCGTACGGCCTGTGGACGGCCATGGTCACTACAACATTTGGGCGAGTTGCCCTCGTTTGAATAATATAGCATATTCAAAGAATTATCCTACTCTATACTATCACCTCTAAAAAACATACATTATACAATAAAGATACTAAGGCATAGAAACATAGAATAATCCTACACTATACAATAAAGAAATTACAGCCGATTATACCCACTGGGCATTATGGTTCGGCAGCAGTGATAATAAAGCGTACACAAACATCAAATTACATACACTAGGTAAATACAGCTCATACATCATGGATGTGCATCAACATAACTTACCATTTGAACTATAATCTCTTCAGAAAATAGGATTGGCCGGATTTAGATAGCACAAATTTCAGTGTGCAAAATCTCCAATTCCTTTGTTGTTACCTCAGTGTCTTGTTTCATTTTTTGACTCATGCACATCTAATACATGCATGTCCAGTCTCAACTTGTTGATTATACATTCAGAATCATGTACACGTTGTCTTGCCACCTCTAGTTGATGCTCGAGAACATTAGCACATTCTAATTCCAATCCATAATCATTCGGTAACGTCCATGCCGCACTACTCGCAGATCTTTGTGTTGATGTCACTTCATCCTGAAGTGTTTCTGTAAGTACACATGACTAGGGCAAAAATATAGTTACAACAGTGAAGCGAGCAAGACAGACTATTTTGTACATGGCAGAACAGGACTAACAATAATGTTACACGTCAAGAAGTATAAGCAGGTGATATTTTAAAAATCATAAAAAAGGTAGTCTGTGCAGCCTACATACAGAAATCTCTCTTTTAGCTCACCAGACGAGTATGATGTTGGGGCCCAATCCAAAACATAAACAAGTTACAAATTTAGACAACACGTTGTGTATAAGTAAGCCAACAGTTGGCCATTCTGTAGCTCAATTAAAGTCTTAGGGAGCATAATGAACAGTAGAGGATTTCATACAAACATACTACAACAAGCAAAACTATGCAATCATTAGCCTAGTATAAACTAGATTGTGAGCCTCATTCAATAATAGTTGGTTAATAGACTTCAAAGCTTCAGGCACACTTTGGCAGAGTAATTAAATGGTAAGGCCTTTAATTATGTCAACTAATAGTTATACAAGGTATCATTAACTGAGGTAAAATTAACTGAGGTAAAATAAAGCAATTGAAAAGAGAAAATTAACTATGCCTGAAACAAACAAGGAATTGATCTATTGAGTTGGATATAGTGACTTACCTTAACAGGTTGAAGAGGCTCAGCGCAGCTCCTACTTCTCTTGCAAGGCTCCTTCCTTACATCTTGTACTTGGAAATCCTCAATCTTATCTTCATTGCACCCCCTCTGCAAGGTGACACAAACTAGTTACTCATCTCCTTGGAAGATAAATATGCATACTTTCCAGTCTGTGAACACAAAAGGATGAGATTATAACAAAACAACACCACATAATGAAACATGCCACAACTCTTGCACTTGCACACAATGAAATGAGCATTTACTATGTCTACACTATGTAAAAACTAGGCATACCTTCGAACTAGATCTCCAGGTACTCTTGGAGAGCCTACTTTAGTGTACAATCAAACCTTTATGTCACCTATGAGTTAGAAAAGGCCCCACTACAGCAGCCCTTAGTGTTTAAATCATTGACAAACTCTATTAGAGTGTTAGGTCAAGAACAACAAGTAATCAAAGCAAACAGTCCTAGTATGGCTGGCTGATGCAAACAAGCAATTAAACAGATGTGTGAGCAAATCTTACATATCAAGAAAAGAAGCAAAGAAGGAGGCTTAAAGACCATCACTTGACTGACCAGATTTAAGGGGCATTTAAACATCATGTGCAACGTATGAACTAACATAAACATTGCATATTCCAAATTCTACAATGGAATGCACATGTATTAGGTTATGCCATGTATGATGATGCCTAAATGTACACTATAGCAGGCAAGAGTGATTCATCATTCCACACACAATTGAATTGCAGGTTAAGGGCCAGTTCTATTCCGCCTTTTTAGGGCTTATTGTCAAAATAAGCCATAAAAGATGTAAAGAAGTCATTTTTGAGCTATGGGCTTGGGCTTAACTAATTTCGCTTTGGAGGGGGGTGTTTCGGGTAGAACCTCACTAAAAATTGAAGGGAAGGGGAATAGTGAAATGACTCTATTGTCTGCCTATATTACACTCAAAATGCAACTAGTGACGCCCACGTCACACCTCACCCTCAAGTAAAAACAAACACGCAAGTGTTCATTACCCTGCCCGCTTGCATCTCCTCTCCCCTTTCCCTCTACCTCGATACCCTACCTGCAGCACTAGGGTTCCTCCAGCAAGCCGTCGCCACTGGTCCCATCTGGCCTGGTCCTCGATGATGCTCTATCCAGCTAGGCTACATGGCTGGCGGGTAGGGGCAAATCTCCCTGGTTGCTCCTCCCTCTGGTGCCACCCCTCATTCTCATGGTCTCCAGCAGCTTCTCCACTGTGGTTCGTCCAACGCACTACTCTGGCAGGCGCTGCACGACTATGACTGATGCCATACTGTGGCATAAGGCACCTTATTCCCCCTCCCCACCTCCCAGGTCGTGGCCTTGAGGTGTTGTTGAAGGATGACCTCATCCAACAAGGTGAGGATCTCCTCTGATTTTTTGCCAAATTTTCATTCTGATCCACTATACGATGAATTGCTATGAGCTGCTTCTGTTGCTGCTATATGATGCATTGCTATGAGCTGCTCCTACTACTGCTATATGATGAATTTCTATGAGCTGCTGCTGCTGCTACTGTATGATGAATTGCTATGAGCTGCTCCTGTTGATGCTATATGATGAATTGCTATGAGCTGCTCCTACTGATGCTATATGATGAATTGCTATGAGCTGCTCCTGCTGATGCTATATGATGAATTGCTATGAGCTGCTCCTGCTGCTGCTATATGATGAATTGCTAGGAGCTGCTCCTACTGCTTCTATCTGATGAATTGCTATGAGCTGCTCCTGCTGCTGCTATATGATGATTTGCTATGAGCTCCTTATGGTATATGATGAATTGCACACTGTTGCAGCTGTTGTTGTATGATGAGTTGCTATGAGCTGCTGCTGCTGCTAGATGATGCTTTTAGGTGGTGCTGCTATATGATAATAACCAGCCACTTGGACCATCGAATTTCAATAAATAATCGTTCTTCATTTAAATGTGGGTCATGCGTTTTTTGTTTAAATTAGGTAATGGGATCTCTATGGAAAACATTGACCAAACTAGATTGTGCCAAGTAGATGGTATCTTCGTATTTGCATTTTGAGCAAATAGTGAAGGTCTGTTTTCCTATCATATTACTGCACTGGGTTCAATTTGTGATGTTTGCAAGTCAAATTAATTTTCATATGGGAAGAAAAATGAAAAAATATAATGCAATCTAGACTTTTCACTGATCATACCAAAGATAAGCTGAAAACGCAATGAAAAGAATTGGTTGGCTTATTACATGGAGCTTATTTTCATAGGTGCTTATTTTCTTAGGATAACTCGTAATAACTGTCCCTAAGAAACTTGGCCAATAGAACTGACATACAAATAACATGTCACGATGATTGCAATGGTGGAGTGACGTACCATAGCACACTGTATAGGCTCACCACTGGCTCTCGTTTTTTGTGATGTTCCATGAAATTGCCACATACATCTTGTACTTTTTCATTGTGTAATCCTATATACAAGTTGACACGGCTAATTTCAGACATCTCTAGATGATAATACATTCCATATCCCTTGCGCATATTTAAACCACCAATTAATGATTGTGTGCTTAGCATAAACTAGCCATGACTCTGTGTGCTGGACTAGCAGGCATTCTGAGGGAGCCTAATGTAGTGTACTGGAATTCCTACATGCCACCTACAATTTTCTGTAATGTACAGCCTTTGTTCCTAAATATATGTCTATGTAGAGATTCCAGTATGGACCACATATAGATGTATACAGATGCATTTTCGAGTGTAGATTCACTCATTTTGCTCTGTATGTAGCCTATAGTGGAATCTCTAGAAAGACTTATATTTAGGAATGGAGGTACGAGGTAGTATCATGTATGACATCTACATATCTAATTTAGCAGCCAGTAGTAGAAACCATTGTCTGCAGAAAGGGATTACTGGTCGAAAATCCTAGCAAAGCATGCTGGTAGGCATAGAATAATACAAGAGAGAGACACGCTTACAAGATCATAGAAATGCCTCGGTTCAAGATCTTGGTTGGCCAAGATGTTAGATCCATAAGAAACATCATCCTTGTAGTTTTTGCCAGCTGCATAATAGGTAACAGCGACCTGTTAGTATATTTGAAGTACATCAGGCAGGTGATGCTGGATGGGTTTAAAGGTGACAAGTACCTAGGCCGTGGCGGGTGCTTGGCATCTTGCCAGACGGTGGGAATCAGGTTAGAAATGTCAAGGGTGATGACATTGCGCAGGCTGTTGGGGTCCGGTAAGGAGGTCTAGAACCGTGGAGTAGGGTGTTTATGGAGCGGCTCCGGTAGGGTGGACTACGGTGTGGGCGAAGCAGATCTGTGGCCATGGACGAGGGTGTAGGTGAAGCTGCTCCGGTAGGGTGGACTACGGTGTGGGCGAAGCGGATCTGTGGCCGTGGACGAGGGCGTAGGTGAAGCTACTCCGGTGGTTGGGTTAAGGATGGTGTTGACGATGCGGATCTGCGGCCGTGGACGGGGCGTCAGAAGCTGTTCCGGTAGGTTGGATGAGGGTGCGAGGAAGCAGATCTGAGGCTGTGGACTTGTGAGTTGGCAAAGCGGCCCCGGTAGGGTTGAAAATGGTATAGGCAAAGCTACTCCGGTGGGGTTGACGATGGTGTCGGCGACGCGGCTCCGGTAGGGTTGAGGAAGGTGTCGGCGAAGAGGATCAGAGGCCGTCGATGGGGGCGTCGGTGGGGCGGCTCCGGGTGGTGGACAAAGAGTCTCCGGTGGGGAGTATGAATGAGCCGCTGCAGATGCGCTGCGGTTGACGAGAGTACCGACGAAGCAGATCCGGCGCCATGGACAAGGCCGACACAGAATGGGCTGTGGTACAGTGGTGGATGAGCAGTCTACTTGTTTCCAGGGGAGGTGGGAGGGTTAGATGCGGCCGCAGAAGAAGATTCGGCGAGGTGGACGCCGTTGGCAGGGAATGGGCTCTGGTACGCCGATGGATGAGCAGTCTAGGGTTTCGAGAGGGGAGGGGAGAAAGGCCGATGAAGTACGGATGGCATGATCTGAGATGCTCTGGTGCTGTGGAGCTAGTCGTTTTTGCGGGAGGGGAGAGGAAATGGCGGTGCCATGTAGTGGGGGGAACAAGAAGTTACCAAAGCAGCCCCGACCTATTATGTAGATGAGGGCGGTATTGTAACTGTTGGTTTCCGTGCACCAAGGACAAAAGGGGAATTTCGCATGCTAAAGACTATGGTGGCGAATATTTTAGAAGGAGGCGGGAGATTTTGCCGCCCGTGGGATCGTTCGTATCCAGTTTCAACTAATTTTGGACCGTGCTAGCGGGAAGGTAATGCGAGACTGTGTACACGGGGTACGCGCCAGCAGTTAATAACTGGTGTGAAGTCCACCCCAGAAAAAAAAGATAATAACTCGGGATGATGCACCGATAACTTGGACGTTCACACGGCCGTGGCCAATTGTACAGGTGTAGTGGCACGTTCACAAAAAAGGGATCAAACGCTCAACCTATGTATTTCTCATGTAAATAGATAATTTAGTGCAATTGGTTATTTACTTTAAACATAATGCATTGACGTATTAGTGTAGAGGCGCACAAAAAGAAATGGATATTGTAGTCCGCTACTTAAAAGTGTTACCTCATATGATTACATAGCCTCCATTTCATAAATTGCGTACCCATTGAATTTATATATGAATATTACATATATTACTTCATAATAGAACCTTAAATCATCCAAGACTAAAGATTTTGAATGCAAGAGTAACAATGGTGCATGTACATGATAGCTACATTGGTTGTTTGAAGAAACATCACTTTAACTTTGGCGTGCACAACTGAAAAGGTTTATTTAAATAGAAAAAATGTGATACGTGCTGCACCCCCCAGGCCTCTCTCACTCTCTCTCGTTCTGCCTCCTCCCCTGGATCCCTCTCTCTCGACTCACCCGAGCAGAGCCCGTCGCCGCCGCTCGCTGCCCGCGTTGCCACTGCCTTCCCCTTGCCCTCTCTTCGTGTCCGGGTGCTCCGCCTCGTCGCCTGCATCGTCCTCGATGAGCCAAGCGACCAGGGACGCGCTGCATCGCCGCCACCGTCATCGTCTTCACCTTCTTCCGCCCAAGATCGCTGTCGTTGTTCCGGCCGCACCAGTGCATCCCCGAGCTCGTGCACGACGCTGTCGAGACCACTGTGAGCCCCGCCATCGAACCCCCTCTCCTCTGCTCTTCCGGCGCCCTCTAGCCCCGTCTGCCACAATGACCGCGAGGACCTCTCTGCCATCCATGGCACCAGCGTGACTAGAGCCCGAGCCAGCTGCTCCCGCGCGCGTCACCGCGCTCCTGGTGACGCCAGGAGGCCGTAGAGACCCTCCGCCGCTCCTACCATGCCCCACAGCACCCCGCGCGCACCTGTCTGAACTCGGGCCGCCGCACTCGTCGTCGCCGGCGCCACTCCGGCCACTCCCCGGCCGCGCCACCACCACGGTTGGATGTGGACGAGCGTCCCCATCCCGTAGCTATGCTCCGCGCGCCAAATGGCGCTCTGTAGGCAAATCCCGCAGCGCACCGCCACGTCTGCACTCGCCGGCTGCTAAACACCGGCGACCGCTAACCGTTGACCGGCGTGGGTTGACCCCACTGCCCGGTTTGATGTCCCCCTCTCTCTCACTAACTTGCAGGCCCCACCCGACTAATTACTCTAGTTAGCACTAATTAACTAGTTAGGTTAGTTACTACAGTCACTGACTAGTGGGCCCTGCCTGGTTAGTTAGGGCTAACTAAATTAGGTTGTTGACTGGGTCACTGACCAGTGGGACCCATGAAGAATAAATCCAGAAAAAGGTAAACTGCGTTAGCATGACGTCGGGGTGATGTCAGCAGGTCAAAGGCGCCAGCCAAGGTCAAACCTGATGGCTGGGACCCTCATGTCGGTGTAACAATGTAACACCCTCGATGCGACTAAAGCTCCCACGTGAAATTTGAGAAGAGAAGAGTCAAAAATCTACGTCAGGATGCCTTACCAGAGCGATGAGGAGACTGGGAAGTAAAAAAGAATTCCTAGACTCTCCGATATATAATACCTAATGACTCAAAACATTTTTCTAGACACAACTCGGCCGCTAAAAAACGATCAAGCAATGGGGCTCCTAAGGTCGGGGAAGGCTCTGATTACCAACTTGTAACACCCTCGATGCGACTAAAGCTCCCACGTGTCGAGGCACGACTTAGAGACATAATCGCATCGAAGGCATATGTCGCAAGTTAGGCAATCTTCGTCAAACATAAATACCAAAGTTTGGCTTACACTCGCCACGTCAATCAAGAAAAAAAATAACATTACATCATCCATAACACTCATGTCCCGACTACGGTGCCAAAATAGAAGAGAACCTAACATGCGACACGGTCCCAATAAAACCCCAACTAGGCACCACTACTGATCGTCAGGAAAAGACACGTAGTATCGCTGAGAATCTTCGTCAAACTCCCACTTGAGCTCGTACTCGTCACCTAGAGCGGAATCACCTGGACCTGCATCTGGAGTTATAGTATCTGTGAGCCACAGGGACTCAGCAATCTCGCACCCTCGCGATCAAGACTATTTAAGCTCATAGGAAGGGTAAGGCAAATATATGTGGAGCTGCAGCAAGCGACTAGCATATATGGTGGCTAACTTATATGCAAAAGAGAGCGAGAAGAGGAGGCAAGGCACGAGAGAGAATCTAAAGGAACAACCTGCGCAAGCATAACTCCAACACCGTGTCCACTTCCGGACTCCGCCGAGAAGAGGCCATCACGGTAACACACTCAGTTGATTCATTTTAATTAATTAAGGTTCAAGTTATCTACAACTGGACATTAACAAATTCCCATCTGCCCATAACCGCGGGCACGGCTTTCGAAAGTTCAAACCCTGCAGGGGAGTCCCAACTTAGCCCATGACAAGCTCTCACGGTCAACGAAGGAATAGACCTCCACCCGAGACACACCGATCAGACTCGGTATCCTGGTGCAACAAGACACTTCAACAGGTTAAAACAAGACCAGCAACACTGCCTGAATGTGCCGACAAATCCCGATAGGAGCTGCACATATCCCGTTCTCATGGCACACTCAGATGAGACTAGCTACGAGTAAAACCAACCATCAAGTTTCCCCGAGGTGGCCCCGCAGGC